>NC_080672.1:193365062-193459866 GCF_030247195.1 Topomyia yanbarensis | reverse complement strand
AATCAATCAAATCAATCAAATCAATCAAATCAATCAAATCAATCAAATCAATCAAATCAATCAAATCAATCAAATCAATCAAATCAATCAAATCAATCAAATCAATCAAATCAATCAAATCAATCAAATCAATCAAATCAATCAAATCAATCAAATCAATCAAATCAATCAAATCAATCAAATCAATCAAATCAATCAAATCAATCAAATCAATCAAATCAATCAAATCAATCAAATCAATCAAATCAATCAAATCAATCAAATCAATCAAATCAATCAAATCAATCAAATCAATCAAATCAATCAAATCAATCAAATCAATCAAATCAATCAAATCAATCAAATCAATCAAATCAATCAAATCAATCAAATCAATCAAATCAATCAAATCAATCAAATCAATCAAATCAATCAAATCAATCAAATCAATCAAATCAATCAAATCAATCAAATCAATCAAATCAATCAAATCAATCAAATCAATCAAATCAATCAAATCAATCAAATCAATCAAATCAATCAAATCAATCAAATCAATCAAATCAATCAAATCAATCAAATCAATCAAATCAATCAAATCAATCAAATCAATCAAATCAATCAAATCAATCAAATCAATCAAATCAATCAAATCAATCAAATCAATCAAATCAATCAAATCAATCAAATCAATCAAATCAATCAAATCAATCAAATCAATCAAATCAATCAAATCAATCAAATCAATCAAATCAATCAAATCAATCAAATCAATCAAATCAATCAAATCAATCAAATCAATCAAATCAATCAAATCAATCAAATCAATCAAATCAATCAAATCAATCAAATCAATCAAATCAATCAAATCAATCAAATCAATCAAATCAATCAAATCAATCAAATCAATCAAATCAATCAAATCAATCAAATCAATCAAATCAATCAAATCAATCAAATCAATCAAATCAATCAAATCAATCAAATCAATCAAATCAATCAAATCAATCAAATCAATCAAATCAATCAAATCAATCAAATCAATCAAATCAATCAAATCAATCAAATCAATCAAATCAATCAAATCAATCAAATCAATCAAATCAATCAAATCAATCAAATCAATCAAATCAATCAAATCAATCAAATCAATCAAATCAATCAAATCAATCAAATCAATCAAATCAATCAAATCAATCAAATCAATCAAATCAATCAAATCAATCAAATCAATCAAATCAATCAAATCAATCAAATCAATCAAATCAATCAAATCAATCAAATCAATCAAATCAATCAAATCAATCAAATCAATCAAATCAATCAAATCAATCAAATCAATCAAATCAATCAAATCAATCAAATCAATCAAATCAATCAAATCAATCAAATCAATCAAATCAATCAAATCAATCAAATCAATCAAATCAATCAAATCAATCAAATCAATCAAATCAATCAAATCAATCAAATCAATCAAATCAATCAAATCAATCAAATCAATCAAATCAATCAAATCAATCAAATCAATCAAATCAATCAAATCAATCAAATCAATCAAATCAATCAAATCAATCAAATCAATCAAATCAATCAAATCAATCAAATCAATCAAATCAATCAAATCAATCAAATCAATCAAATCAATCAAATCAATCAAATCAATCAAATCAATCAAATCAATCAAATCAATCAAATCAATCAAATCAATCAAATCAATCAAATCAATCAAATCAATCAAATCAATCAAATCAATCAAATCAATCAAATCAATCAAATCAATCAAATCAATCAAATCAATCAAATCAATCAAATCAATCAAATCAATCAAATCAATCAAATCAATCAAATCAATCAAATCAATCAAATCAATCAAATCAATCAAATCAATCAAATCAATCAAATCAATCAAATCAATCAAATCAATCAAATCAATCAAATCAATCAAATCAATCAAATCAATCAAATCAATCAAATCAATCAAATCAATCAAATCAATCAAATCAATCAAATCAATCAAATCAATCAAATCAATCAAATCAATCAAATCAATCAAATCAATCAAATCAATCAAATCAATCAAATCAATCAAATCAATCAAATCAATCAAATCAATCAAATCAATCAAATCAATCAAATCAATCAAATCAATCAAATCAATCAAATCAATCAAATCAATCAAATCAATCAAATCAATCAAATCAATCAAATCAATCAAATCAATCAAATCAATCAAATCAATCAAATCAATCAAATCAATCAAATCAATCAAATCAATCAAATCAATCAAATCAATCAAATCAATCAAATCAATCAAATCAATCAAATCAATCAAATCAATCAAATCAATCAAATCAATCAAATCAATCAAATCAATCAAATCAATCAAATCAATCAAATCAATCAAATCAATCAAATCAATCAAATCAATCAAATCAATCAAATCAATCAAATCAATCAAATCAATCAAATCAATCAAATCAATCAAATCAATCAAATCAATCAAATCAATCAAATCAATCAAATCAATCAAATCAATCAAATCAATCAAATCAATCAAATCAATCAAATCAATCAAATCAATCAAATCAATCAAATCAATCAAATCAATCAAATCAATCAAATCAATCAAATCAATCAAATCAATCAAATCAATCAAATCAATCAAATCAATCAAATCAATCAAATCAATCAAATCAATCAAATCAATCAAATCAATCAAATCAATCAAATCAATCAAATCAATCAAATCAATCAAATCAATCAAATCAATCAAATCAATCAAATCAATCAAATCAATCAAATCAATCAAATCAATCAAATCAATCAAATCAATCAAATCAATCAAATCAATCAAATCAATCAAATCAATCAAATCAATCAAATCAATCAAATCAATCAAATCAATCAAATCAATCAAATCAATCAAATCAATCAAATCAATCAAATCAATCAAATCAATCAAATCAATCAAATCAATCAAATCAATCAAATCAATCAAATCAATCAAATCAATCAAATCAATCAAATCAATCAAATCAATCAAATCAATCAAATCAATCAAATCAATCAAATCAATCAAATCAATCAAATCAATCAAATCAATCAAATCAATCAAATCAATCAAATCAATCAAATCAATCAAATCAATCAAATCAATCAAATCAATCAAATCAATCAAATCAATCAAATCAATCAAATCAATCAAATCAATCAAATCAATCAAATCAATCAAATCAATCAAATCAATCAAATCAATCAAATCAATCAAATCAATCAAATCAATCAAATCAATCAAATCAATCAAATCAATCAAATCAATCAAATCAATCAAATCAATCAAATCAATCAAATCAATCAAATCAATCAAATCAATCAAATCAATCAAATCAATCAAATCAATCAAATCAATCAAATCAATCAAATCAATCAAATCAATCAAATCAATCAAATCAATCAAATCAATCAAATCAATCAAATCAATCAAATCAATCAAATCAATCAAATCAATCAAATCAATCAAATCAATCAAATCAATCAAATCAATCAAATCAATCAAATCAATCAAATCAATCAAATCAATCAAATCAATCAAATCAATCAAATCAATCAAATCAATCAAATCAATCAAATCAATCAAATCAATCAAATCAATCAAATCAATCAAATCAATCAAATCAATCAAATCAATCAAATCAATCAAATCAATCAAATCAATCAAATCAATCAAATCAATCAAATCAATCAAATCAATCAAATCAATCAAATCAATCAAATCAATCAAATCAATCAAATCAATCAAATCAATCAAATCAATCAAATCAATCAAATCAATCAAATCAATCAAATCAATCAAATCAATCAAATCAATCAAATCAATCAAATCAATCAAATCAATCAAATCAATCAAATCAATCAAATCAATCAAATCAATCAAATCAATCAAATCAATCAAATCAATCAAATCAATCAAATCAATCAAATCAATCAAATCAATCAAATCAATCAAATCAATCAAATCAATCAAATCAATCAAATCAATCAAATCAATCAAATCAATCAAATCAATCAAATCAATCAAATCAATCAAATCAATCAAATCAATCAAATCAATCAAATCAATCAAATCAATCAAATCAATCAAATCAATCAAATCAATCAAATCAATCAAATCAATCAAATCAATCAAATCAATCAAATCAATCAAATCAATCAAATCAATCAAATCAATCAAATCAATCAAATCAATCAAATCAATCAAATCAATCAAATCAATCAAATCAATCAAATCAATCAAATCAATCAAATCAATCAAATCAATCAAATCAATCAAATCAATCAAATCAATCAAATCAATCAAATCAATCAAATCAATCAAATCAATCAAATCAATCAAATCAATCAAATCAATCAAATCAATCAAATCAATCAAATCAATCAAATCAATCAAATCAATCAAATCAATCAAATCAATCAAATCAATCAAATCAATCAAATCAATCAAATCAATCAAATCAATCAAATCAATCAAATCAATCAAATCAATCAAATCAATCAAATCAATCAAATCAATCAAATCAATCAAATCAATCAAATCAATCAAATCAATCAAATCAATCAAATCAATCAAATCAATCAAATCAATCAAATCAATCAAATCAATCAAATCAATCAAATCAATCAAATCAATCAAATCAATCAAATCAATCAAATCAATCAAATCAATCAAATCAATCAAATCAATCAAATCAATCAAATCAATCAAATCAATCAAATCAATCAAATCAATCAAATCAATCAAATCAATCAAATCAATCAAATCAATCAAATCAATCAAATCAATCAAATCAATCAAATCAATCAAATCAATCAAATCAATCAAATCAATCAAATCAATCAAATCAATCAAATCAATCAAATCAATCAAATCAATCAAATCAATCAAATCAATCAAATCAATCAAATCAATCAAATCAATCAAATCAATCAAATCAATCAAATCAATCAAATCAATCAAATCAATCAAATCAATCAAATCAATCAAATCAATCAAATCAATCAAATCAATCAAATCAATCAAATCAATCAAATCAATCAAATCAATCAAATCAATCAAATCAATCAAATCAATCAAATCAATCAAATCAATCAAATCAATCAAATCAATCAAATCAATCAAATCAATCAAATCAATCAAATCAATCAAATCAATCAAATCAATCAAATCAATCAAATCAATCAAATCAATCAAATCAATCAAATCAATCAAATCAATCAAATCAATCAAATCAATCAAATCAATCAAATCAATCAAATCAATCAAATCAATCAAATCAATCAAATCAATCAAATCAATCAAATCAATCAAATCAATCAAATCAATCAAATCAATCAAATCAATCAAATCAATCAAATCAATCAAATCAATCAAATCAATCAAATCAATCAAATCAATCAAATCAATCAAATCAATCAAATCAATCAAATCAATCAAATCAATCAAATCAATCAAATCAATCAAATCAATCAAATCAATCAAATCAATCAAATCAATCAAATCAATCAAATCAATCAAATCAATCAAATCAATCAAATCAATCAAATCAATCAAATCAATCAAATCAATCAAATCAATCAAATCAATCAAATCAATCAAATCAATCAAATCAATCAAATCAATCAAATCAATCAAATCAATCAAATCAATCAAATCAATCAAATCAATCAAATCAATCAAATCAATCAAATCAATCAAATCAATCAAATCAATCAAATCAATCAAATCAATCAAATCAATCAAATCAATCAAATCAATCAAATCAATCAAATCAATCAAATCAATCAAATCAATCAAATCAATCAAATCAATCAAATCAATCAAATCAATCAAATCAATCAAATCAATCAAATCAATCAAATCAATCAAATCAATCAAATCAATCAAATCAATCAAATCAATCAAATCAATCAAATCAATCAAATCAATCAAATCAATCAAATCAATCAAATCAATCAAATCAATCAAATCAATCAAATCAATCAAATCAATCAAATCAATCAAATCAATCAAATCAATCAAATCAATCAAATCAATCAAATCAATCAAATCAATCAAATCAATCAAATCAATCAAATCAATCAAATCAATCAAATCAATCAAATCAATCAAATCAATCAAATCAATCAAATCAATCAAATCAATCAAATCAATCAAATCAATCAAATCAATCAAATCAATCAAATCAATCAAATCAATCAAATCAATCAAATCAATCAAATCAATCAAATCAATCAAATCAATCAAATCAATCAAATCAATCAAATCAATCAAATCAATCAAATCAATCAAATCAATCAAATCAATCAAATCAATCAAATCAATCAAATCAATCAAATCAATCAAATCAATCAAATCAATCAAATCAATCAAATCAATCAAATCAATCAAATCAATCAAATCAATCAAATCAATCAAATCAATCAAATCAATCAAATCAATCAAATCAATCAAATCAATCAAATCAATCAAATCAATCAAATCAATCAAATCAATCAAATCAATCAAATCAATCAAATCAATCAAATCAATCAAATCAATCAAATCAATCAAATCAATCAAATCAATCAAATCAATCAAATCAATCAAATCAATCAAATCAATCAAATCAATCAAATCAATCAAATCAATCAAATCAATCAAATCAATCAAATCAATCAAATCAATCAAATCAATCAAATCAATCAAATCAATCAAATCAATCAAATCAATCAAATCAATCAAATCAATCAAATCAATCAAATCAATCAAATCAATCAAATCAATCAAATCAATCAAATCAATCAAATCAATCAAATCAATCAAATCAATCAAATCAATCAAATCAATCAAATCAATCAAATCAATCAAATCAATCAAATCAATCAAATCAATCAAATCAATCAAATCAATCAAATCAATCAAATCAATCAAATCAATCAAATCAATCAAATCAATCAAATCAATCACAATCAATCAAATCAATCAAATCAATCAAATCAATCAAATCAATCAAATCAATCAAATCAATCAAATCAATCAAATCAATCAAATCAATCAAATCAATCAAATCAATCAAATCAATCAAATCAATCAAATCAATCAAATCAATCAAATCAATCAAATCAATCAAATCAATCAAATCAATCAAATCAATCAAATCAATCAAATCAATCAAATCAATCAAATCAATCAAATCAATCAAATCAATCAAATCAATCAAATCAATCAAATCAATCAAATCAATCAAATCAATCAAATCAATCAAATCAATCAAATCAATCAAATCAATCAAATCAATCAAATCAATCAAATCAATCAAATCAATCAAATCAATCAAATCAATCAAATCAATCAAATCAATCAAATCAATCAAATCAATCAAATCAATCAAATCAATCAAATCAATCAAATCAATCAAATCAATCAAATCAATCAAATCAATCAAATCAATCAAATCAATCAAATCAATCAAATCAATCAAATCAATCAAATCAATCAAATCAATCAAATCAATCAAATCAATCAAATCAATCAAATCAATCAAATCAATCAAATCAATCAAATCAATCAAATCAATCAAATCAATCAAATCAATCAAATCAATCAAATCAATCAAATCAATCAAATCAATCAAATCAATCAAATCAATCAAATCAATCAAATCAATCAAATCAATCAAATCAATCAAATCAATCAAATCAATCAAATCAATCAAATCAATCAAATCAATCAAATCAATCAAATCAATCAAATCAATCAAATCAATCAAATCAATCAAATCAATCAAATCAATCAAATCAATCAAATCAATCAAATCAATCAAATCAATCAAATCAATCAAATCAATCAAATCAATCAAATCAATCAAATCAATCAAATCAATCAAATCAATCAAATCAATCAAATCAATCAAATCAATCAAATCAATCAAATCAATCAAATCAATCAAATCAATCAAATCAATCAAATCAATCAAATCAATCAAATCAATCAAATCAATCAAATCAATCAAATCAATCAAATCAATCAAATCAATCAAATCAATCAAATCAATCAAATCAATCAAATCAATCAAATCAATCAAATCAATCAAATCAATCAAATCAATCAAATCAATCAAATCAATCAAATCAATCAAATCAATCAAATCAATCAAATCAATCAAATCAATCAAATCAATCAAATCAATCAAATCAATCAAATCAATCAAATCAATCAAATCAATCAAATCAATCAAATCAATCAAATCAATCAAATCAATCAAATCAATCAAATCAATCAAATCAATCAAATCAATCAAATCAATCAAATCAATCAAATCAATCAAATCAATCAAATCAATCAAATCAATCAAATCAATCAAATCAATCAAATCAATCAAATCAATCAAATCAATCAAATCAATCAAATCAATCAAATCAATCAAATCAATCAAATCAATCAAATCAATCAAATCAATCAAATCAATCAAATCAATCAAATCAATCAAATCAATCAAATCAATCAAATCAATCAAATCAATCAAATCAATCAAATCAATCAAATCAATCAAATCAATCAAATCAATCAAATCAATCAAATCAATCAAATCAATCAAATCAATCAAATCAATCAAATCAATCAAATCAATCAAATCAATCAAATCAATCAAATCAATCAAATCAATCAAATCAATCAAATCAATCAAATCAATCAAATCAATCAAATCAATCAAATCAATCAAATCAATCAAATCAATCAAATCAATCAAATCAATCAAATCAATCAAATCAATCAAATCAATCAAATCAATCAAATCAATCAAATCAATCAAATCAATCAAATCAATCAAATCAATCAAATCAATCAAATCAATCAAATCAATCAAATCAATCAAATCAATCAAATCAATCAAATCAATCAAATCAATCAAATCAATCAAATCAATCAAATCAATCAAATCAATCAAATCAATCAAATCAATCAAATCAATCAAATCAATCAAATCAATCAAATCAATCAAATCAATCAAATCAATCAAATCAATCAAATCAATCAAATCAATCAAATCAATCAAATCAATCAAATCAATCAAATCAATCAAATCAATCAAATCAATCAAATCAATCAAATCAATCAAATCAATCAAATCAATCAAATCAATCAAATCAATCAAATCAATCAAATCAATCAAATCAATCAAATCAATCAAATCAATCAAATCAATCAAATCAATCAAATCAATCAAATCAATCAAATCAATCAAATCAATCAAATCAATCAAATCAATCAAATCAATCAAATCAATCAAATCAATCAAATCAATCAAATCAATCAAATCAATCAAATCAATCAAATCAATCAAATCAATCAAATCAATCAAATCAATCAAATCAATCAAATCAATCAAATCAATCAAATCAATCAAATCAATCAAATCAATCAAATCAATCAAATCAATCAAATCAATCAAATCAATCAAATCAATCAAATCAATCAAATCAATCAAATCAATCAAATCAATCAAATCAATCAAATCAATCAAATCAATCAAATCAATCAAATCAATCAAATCAATCAAATCAATCAAATCAATCAAATCAATCAAATCAATCAAATCAATCAAATCAATCAAATCAATCAAATCAATCAAATCAATCAAATCAATCAAATCAATCAAATCAATCAAATCAATCAAATCAATCAAATCAATCAAATCAATCAAATCAATCAAATCAATCAAATCAATCAAATCAATCAAATCAATCAAATCAATCAAATCAATCAAATCAATCAAATCAATCAAATCAATCAAATCAATCAAATCAATCAAATCAATCAAATCAATCAAATCAATCAAATCAATCAAATCAATCAAATCAATCAAATCAATCAAATCAATCAAATCAATCAAATCAATCAAATCAATCAAATCAATCAAATCAATCAAATCAATCAAATCAATCAAATCAATCAAATCAATCAAATCAATCAAATCAATCAAATCAATCAAATCAATCAAATCAATCAAATCAATCAAATCAATCAAATCAATCAAATCAATCAAATCAATCAAATCAATCAAATCAATCAAATCAATCAAATCAATCAAATCAATCAAATCAATCAAATCAATCAAATCAATCAAATCAATCAAATCAATCAAATCAATCAAATCAATCAAATCAATCAAATCAATCAAATCAATCAAATCAATCAAATCAATCAAATCAATCAAATCAATCAAATCAATCAAATCAATCAAATCAATCAAATCAATCAAATCAATCAAATCAATCAAATCAATCAAATCAATCAAATCAATCAAATCAATCAAATCAATCAAATCAATCAAATCAATCAAATCAATCAAATCAATCAAATCAATCAAATCAATCAAATCAATCAAATCAATCAAATCAATCAAATCAATCAAATCAATCAAATCAATCAAATCAATCAAATCAATCAAATCAATCAAATCAATCAAATCAATCAAATCAATCAAATCAATCAAATCAATCAAATCAATCAAATCAATCAAATCAATCAAATCAATCAAATCAATCAAATCAATCAAATCAATCAAATCAATCAAATCAATCAAATCAATCAAATCAATCAAATCAATCAAATCAATCAAATCAATCAAATCAATCAAATCAATCAAATCAATCAAATCAATCAAATCAATCAAATCAATCAAATCAATCAAATCAATCAAATCAATCAAATCAATCAAATCAATCAAATCAATCAAATCAATCAAATCAATCAAATCAATCAAATCAATCAAATCAATCAAATCAATCAAATCAATCAAATCAATCAAATCAATCAAATCAATCAAATCAATCAAATCAATCAAATCAATCAAATCAATCAAATCAATCAAATCAATCAAATCAATCAAATCAATCAAATCAATCAAATCAATCAAATCAATCAAATCAATCAAATCAATCAAATCAATCAAATCAATCAAATCAATCAAATCAATCAAATCAATCAAATCAATCAAATCAATCAAATCAATCAAATCAATCAAATCAATCAAATCAATCAAATCAATCAAATCAATCAAATCAATCAAATCAATCAAATCAATCAAATCAATCAAATCAATCAAATCAATCAAATCAATCAAATCAATCAAATCAATCAAATCAATCAAATCAATCAAATCAATCAAATCAATCAAATCAATCAAATCAATCAAATCAATCAAATCAATCAAATCAATCAAATCAATCAAATCAATCAAATCAATCAAATCAATCAAATCAATCAAATCAATCAAATCAATCAAATCAATCAAATCAATCAAATCAATCAAATCAATCAAATCAATCAAATCAATCAAATCAATCAAATCAATCAAATCAATCAAATCAATCAAATCAATCAAATCAATCAAATCAATCAAATCAATCAAATCAATCAAATCAATCAAATCAATCAAATCAATCAAATCAATCAAATCAATCAAATCAATCAAATCAATCAAATCAATCAAATCAATCAAATCAATCAAATCAATCAAATCAATCAAATCAATCAAATCAATCAAATCAATCAAATCAATCAAATCAATCAAATCAATCAAATCAATCAAATCAATCAAATCAATCAAATCAATCAAATCAATCAAATCAATCAAATCAATCAAATCAATCAAATCAATCAAATCAATCAAATCAATCAAATCAATCAAATCAATCAAATCAATCAAATCAATCAAATCAATCAAATCAATCAAATCAATCAAATCAATCAAATCAATCAAATCAATCAAATCAATCAAATCAATCAAATCAATCAAATCAATCAAATCAATCAAATCAATCAAATCAATCAAATCAATCAAATCAATCAAATCAATCAAATCAATCAAATCAATCAAATCAATCAAATCAATCAAATCAATCAAATCAATCAAATCAATCAAATCAATCAAATCAATCAAATCAATCAAATCAATCAAATCAATCAAATCAATCAAATCAATCAAATCAATCAAATCAATCAAATCAATCAAATCAATCAAATCAATCAAATCAATCAAATCAATCAAATCAATCAAATCAATCAAATCAATCAAATCAATCAAATCAATCAAATCAATCAAATCAATCAAATCAATCAAATCAATCAAATCAATCAAATCAATCAAATCAATCAAATCAATCAAATCAATCAAATCAATCAAATCAATCAAATCAATCAAATCAATCAAATCAATCAAATCAATCAAATCAATCAAATCAATCAAATCAATCAAATCAATCAAATCAATCAAATCAATCAAATCAATCAAATCAATCAAATCAATCAAATCAATCAAATCAATCAAATCAATCAAATCAATCAAATCAATCAAATCAATCAAATCAATCAAATCAATCAAATCAATCAAATCAATCAAATCAATCAAATCAATCAAATCAATCAAATCAATCAAATCAATCAAATCAATCAAATCAATCAAATCAATCAAATCAATCAAATCAATCAAATCAATCAAATCAATCAAATCAATCAAATCAATCAAATCAATCAAATCAATCAAATCAATCAAATCAATCAAATCAATCAAATCAATCAAATCAATCAAATCAATCAAATCAATCAAATCAATCAAATCAATCAAATCAATCAAATCAATCAAATCAATCAAATCAATCAAATCAATCAAATCAATCAAATCAATCAAATCAATCAAATCAATCAAATCAATCAAATCAATCAAATCAATCAAATCAATCAAATCAATCAAATCAATCAAATCAATCAAATCAATCAAATCAATCAAATCAATCAAATCAATCAAATCAATCAAATCAATCAAATCAATCAAATCAATCAAATCAATCAAATCAATCAAATCAATCAAATCAATCAAATCAATCAAATCAATCAAATCAATCAAATCAATCAAATCAATCAAATCAATCAAATCAATCAAATCAATCAAATCAATCAAATCAATCAAATCAATCAAATCAATCAAATCAATCAAATCAATCAAATCAATCAAATCAATCAAATCAATCAAATCAATCAAATCAATCAAATCAATCAAATCAATCAAATCAATCAAATCAATCAAATCAATCAAATCAATCAAATCAATCAAATCAATCAAATCAATCAAATCAATCAAATCAATCAAATCAATCAAATCAATCAAATCAATCAAATCAATCAAATCAATCAAATCAATCAAATCAATCAAATCAATCAAATCAATCAAATCAATCAAATCAATCAAATCAATCAAATCAATCAAATCAATCAAATCAATCAAATCAATCAAATCAATCAAATCAATCAAATCAATCAAATCAATCAAATCAATCAAATCAATCAAATCAATCAAATCAATCAAATCAATCAAATCAATCAAATCAATCAAATCAATCAAATCAATCAAATCAATCAAATCAATCAAATCAATCAAATCAATCAAATCAATCAAATCAATCAAATCAATCAAATCAATCAAATCAATCAAATCAATCAAATCAATCAAATCAATCAAATCAATCAAATCAATCAAATCAATCAAATCAATCAAATCAATCAAATCAATCAAATCAATCAAATCAATCAAATCAATCAAATCAATCAAATCAATCAAATCAATCAAATCAATCAAATCAATCAAATCAATCAAATCAATCAAATCAATCAAATCAATCAAATCAATCAAATCAATCAAATCAATCAAATCAATCAAATCAATCAAATCAATCAAATCAATCAAATCAATCAAATCAATCAAATCAATCAAATCAATCAAATCAATCAAATCAATCAAATCAATCAAATCAATCAAATCAATCAAATCAATCAAATCAATCAAATCAATCAAATCAATCAAATCAATCAAATCAATCAAATCAATCAAATCAATCAAATCAATCAAATCAATCAAATCAATCAAATCAATCAAATCAATCAAATCAATCAAATCAATCAAATCAATCAAATCAATCAAATCAATCAAATCAATCAAATCAATCAAATCAATCAAATCAATCAAATCAATCAAATCAATCAAATCAATCAAATCAATCAAATCAATCAAATCAATCAAATCAATCAAATCAATCAAATCAATCAAATCAATCAAATCAATCAAATCAATCAAATCAATCAAATCAATCAAATCAATCAAATCAATCAAATCAATCAAATCAATCAAATCAATCAAATCAATCAAATCAATCAAATCAATCAAATCAATCAAATCAATCAAATCAATCAAATCAATCAAATCAATCAAATCAATCAAATCAATCAAATCAATCAAATCAATCAAATCAATCAAATCAATCAAATCAATCAAATCAATCAAATCAATCAAATCAATCAAATCAATCAAATCAATCAAATCAATCAAATCAATCAAATCAATCAAATCAATCAAATCAATCAAATCAATCAAATCAATCAAATCAATCAAATCAATCAAATCAATCAAATCAATCAAATCAATCAAATCAATCAAATCAATCAAATCAATCAAATCAATCAAATCAATCAAATCAATCAAATCAATCAAATCAATCAAATCAATCAAATCAATCAAATCAATCAAATCAATCAAATCAATCAAATCAATCAAATCAATCAAATCAATCAAATCAATCAAATCAATCAAATCAATCAAATCAATCAAATCAATCAAATCAATCAAATCAATCAAATCAATCAAATCAATCAAATCAATCAAATCAATCAAATCAATCAAATCAATCAAATCAATCAAATCAATCAAATCAATCAAATCAATCAAATCAATCAAATCAATCAAATCAATCAAATCAATCAAATCAATCAAATCAATCAAATCAATCAAATCAATCAAATCAATCAAATCAATCAAATCAATCAAATCAATCAAATCAATCAAATCAATCAAATCAATCAAATCAATCAAATCAATCAAATCAATCAAATCAATCAAATCAATCAAATCAATCAAATCAATCAAATCAATCAAATCAATCAAATCAATCAAATCAATCAAATCAATCAAATCAATCAAATCAATCAAATCAATCAAATCAATCAAATCAATCAAATCAATCAAATCAATCAAATCAATCAAATCAATCAAATCAATCAAATCAATCAAATCAATCAAATCAATCAAATCAATCAAATCAATCAAATCAATCAAATCAATCAAATCAATCAAATCAATCAAATCAATCAAATCAATCAAATCAATCAAATCAATCAAATCAATCAAATCAATCAAATCAATCAAATCAATCAAATCAATCAAATCAATCAAATCAATCAAATCAATCAAATCAATCAAATCAATCAAATCAATCAAATCAATCAAATCAATCAAATCAATCAAATCAATCAAATCAATCAAATCAATCAAATCAATCAAATCAATCAAATCAATCAAATCAATCAAATCAATCAAATCAATCAAATCAATCAAATCAATCAAATCAATCAAATCAATCAAATCAATCAAATCAATCAAATCAATCAAATCAATCAAATCAATCAAATCAATCAAATCAATCAAATCAATCAAATCAATCAAATCAATCAAATCAATCAAATCAATCAAATCAATCAAATCAATCAAATCAATCAAATCAATCAAATCAATCAAATCAATCAAATCAATCAAATCAATCAAATCAATCAAATCAATCAAATCAATCAAATCAATCAAATCAATCAAATCAATCAAATCAATCAAATCAATCAAATCAATCAAATCAATCAAATCAATCAAATCAATCAAATCAATCAAATCAATCAAATCAATCAAATCAATCAAATCAATCAAATCAATCAAATCAATCAAATCAATCAAATCAATCAAATCAATCAAATCAATCAAATCAATCAAATCAATCAAATCAATCAAATCAATCAAATCAATCAAATCAATCAAATCAATCAAATCAATCAAATCAATCAAATCAATCAAATCAATCAAATCAATCAAATCAATCAAATCAATCAAATCAATCAAATCAATCAAATCAATCAAATCAATCAAATCAATCAAATCAATCAAATCAATCAAATCAATCAAATCAATCAAATCAATCAAATCAATCAAATCAATCAAATCAATCAAATCAATCAAATCAATCAAATCAATCAAATCAATCAAATCAATCAAATCAATCAAATCAATCAAATCAATCAAATCAATCAAATCAATCAAATCAATCAAATCAATCAAATCAATCAAATCAATCAAATCAATCAAATCAATCAAATCAATCAAATCAATCAAATCAATCAAATCAATCAAATCAATCAAATCAATCAAATCAATCAAATCAATCAAATCAATCAAATCAATCAAATCAATCAAATCAATCAAATCAATCAAATCAATCAAATCAATCAAATCAATCAAATCAATCAAATCAATCAAATCAATCAAATCAATCAAATCAATCAAATCAATCAAATCAATCAAATCAATCAAATCAATCAAATCAATCAAATCAATCAAATCAATCAAATCAATCAAATCAATCAAATCAATCAAATCAATCAAATCAATCAAATCAATCAAATCAATCAAATCAATCAAATCAATCAAATCAATCAAATCAATCAAATCAATCAAATCAATCAAATCAATCAAATCAATCAAATCAATCAAATCAATCAAATCAATCAAATCAATCAAATCAATCAAATCAATCAAATCAATCAAATCAATCAAATCAATCAAATCAATCAAATCAATCAAATCAATCAAATCAATCAAATCAATCAAATCAATCAAATCAATCAAATCAATCAAATCAATCAAATCAATCAAATCAATCAAATCAATCAAATCAATCAAATCAATCAAATCAATCAAATCAATCAAATCAATCAAATCAATCAAATCAATCAAATCAATCAAATCAATCAAATCAATCAAATCAATCAAATCAATCAAATCAATCAAATCAATCAAATCAATCAAATCAATCAAATCAATCAAATCAATCAAATCAATCAAATCAATCAAATCAATCAAATCAATCAAATCAATCAAATCAATCAAATCAATCAAATCAATCAAATCAATCAAATCAATCAAATCAATCAAATCAATCAAATCAATCAAATCAATCAAATCAATCAAATCAATCAAATCAATCAAATCAATCAAATCAATCAAATCAATCAAATCAATCAAATCAATCAAATCAATCAAATCAATCAAATCAATCAAATCAATCAAATCAATCAAATCAATCAAATCAATCAAATCAATCAAATCAATCAAATCAATCAAATCAATCAAATCAATCAAATCAATCAAATCAATCAAATCAATCAAATCAATCAAATCAATCAAATCAATCAAATCAATCAAATCAATCAAATCAATCAAATCAATCAAATCAATCAAATCAATCAAATCAATCAAATCAATCAAATCAATCAAATCAATCAAATCAATCAAATCAATCAAATCAATCAAATCAATCAAATCAATCAAATCAATCAAATCAATCAAATCAATCAAATCAATCAAATCAATCAAATCAATCAAATCAATCAAATCAATCAAATCAATCAAATCAATCAAATCAATCAAATCAATCAAATCAATCAAATCAATCAAATCAATCAAATCAATCAAATCAATCAAATCAATCAAATCAATCAAATCAATCAAATCAATCAAATCAATCAAATCAATCAAATCAATCAAATCAATCAAATCAATCAAATCAATCAAATCAATCAAATCAATCAAATCAATCAAATCAATCAAATCAATCAAATCAATCAAATCAATCAAATCAATCAAATCAATCAAATCAATCAAATCAATCAAATCAATCAAATCAATCAAATCAATCAAATCAATCAAATCAATCAAATCAATCAAATCAATCAAATCAATCAAATCAATCAAATCAATCAAATCAATCAAATCAATCAAATCAATCAAAT
This sequence comes from Topomyia yanbarensis, assembly GCF_030247195.1. Classification (NCBI taxonomy): domain Eukaryota; kingdom Metazoa; phylum Arthropoda; class Insecta; order Diptera; family Culicidae; genus Topomyia; species Topomyia yanbarensis. The sequence continues at coordinate 193,441,907 of NC_080672.1, read as the reverse complement.
CAATCAAATCAATCAAATCAATCAAATCAATCAAATCAATCAAATCAATCAAATCAATCAAATCAATCAAATCAATCAAATCAATCAAATCAATCAAATCAATCAAATCAATCAAATCAATCAAATCAATCAAATCAATCAAATCAATCAAATCAATCAAATCAATCAAATCAATCAAATCAATCAAATCAATCAAATCAATCAAATCAATCAAATCAATCAAATCAATCAAATCAATCAAATCAATCAAATCAATCAAATCAATCAAATCAATCAAATCAATCAAATCAATCAAATCAATCAAATCAATCAAATCAATCAAATCAATCAAATCAATCAAATCAATCAAATCAATCAAATCAATCAAATCAATCAAATCAATCAAATCAATCAAATCAATCAAATCAATCAAATCAATCAAATCAATCAAATCAATCAAATCAATCAAATCAATCAAATCAATCAAATCAATCAAATCAATCAAATCAATCAAATCAATCAAATCAATCAAATCAATCAAATCAATCAAATCAATCAAATCAATCAAATCAATCAAATCAATCAAATCAATCAAATCAATCAAATCAATCAAATCAATCAAATCAATCAAATCAATCAAATCAATCAAATCAATCAAATCAATCAAATCAATCAAATCAATCAAATCAATCAAATCAATCAAATCAATCAAATCAATCAAATCAATCAAATCAATCAAATCAATCAAATCAATCAAATCAATCAAATCAATCAAATCAATCAAATCAATCAAATCAATCAAATCAATCAAATCAATCAAATCAATCAAATCAATCAAATCAATCAAATCAATCAAATCAATCAAATCAATCAAATCAATCAAATCAATCAAATCAATCAAATCAATCAAATCAATCAAATCAATCAAATCAATCAAATCAATCAAATCAATCAAATCAATCAAATCAATCAAATCAATCAAATCAATCAAATTAATCAAATTAATCAAATGAATTAAATGAATCAAATTTATTTAATTCATCCAGTGAATACAATGAATCAAATTAATGAAATGGATCATATAAATAAAAATATTGAATGAACAAAATGAATAAAGTAAAAAATAAATGAAAAGCATAAATAAAACAAACGAATCAAATAAACAAAATGAGCTGAAGTGATAAAATGAATAAAAAGAAGAATATTAGCAGAATTAAATGCATTGATTAAAATGAAAAATTGAACAATGGTAAAAGGTTATAAATTAATATAAAGAAATAAATTGAATCAAATAAATTATTTGGATGAAATGATTAAAACTGAAAAAGTAGTTAGTAGACCTGTGCGCCGCTGCGCCACGCCGCCGCCGCCGGTAATTTTTAACGCACGCCGACGCCGAACGGTAGACCGGCGGCGCGCCGTCGATGCATTTTTCCCGCGCCGAAAATTCGCGAACTCTAAAATTGTTGACTCATAATTTTATCCACAAATCTAGGAACATAGTCTATGGACCGAATATACGACGTTAACTGATTCATGATTTATCACATCTTGATTATTATTTGGTATTAGTGGTCGTCAATTGGATTACAAAATTAAAATAATCTTGATATTTTCTCGAAAACCATTACACGACACTCGTTATATAATTCAAAGATCCATTCTTGCTTCGTCAACTAGTTATGATTGTGAGCATATAAGTTTCAATTAACTATTCTTGTGCGTGAAATGGTCACCAAATTAAAAAAAAAAACTTCCACTTTCAAGATATATGTGCCTGAAATTTACGATTATGTGCCTTTGCACGTAATCAATTTCACTGGAACGCAGTGTATTATTCATTGATTTTTTAACCGATTCTTAATTCCTAATATGCTACACACGATTCACCAGTCGAGCTCGTGAAACTGTTCATGATGTAATTCATGAAGTAATTAATTTTCCATATAATCTTATTATACTTACGTAAACAATTACAAGGAACTCAGACTATTATTCATGGATTATTCGCTTTGCTTTTTGGTTTTGAAATTTCTATGTGAGCTAATGTGTACAACTGCTAGCAATCAGTCTCATAGGCACGAGCATTAGATACAAAGACATTACTAGGACCTGTAACCCTGTTATTCCTTTGTTAAAATTCAGAGAAATGTTCGGAATTAAATGAAACTGCGCTGAGCAAAATACATTACCTAGCCACAATTCATGTCCGTGAAATAATTTTGAAAACTATAAGACGCATGACTCTGTGTAAAAAATCCAACGGTAAGCTCAAGGCTAAAATATCACAACACGACGAGAATTTACGAAAATCGTTGCACGTCGTTAAATTCTTGACTGTTTTAGTCAATAAAGTTAATACAAATCAATGTTTCATCGAGTTATGAATTAGAATCATAAAAATATTAAACATATTCAGACACAACCACCTACTAAACATTTTAGTATAATGTCATCTTTTTTGCGTGAACTAGTTTTATGAAAACACAAAAATTATTTTCAATACGAAGTTTATTTATATTTGATTGAATCGTGACCTATTTTAAATTTTTTTTCTCGAAGAATAGTTGAGAAAAGTGATCTTGACTTTTCGCGACGCTGGTACACAGATGTGGCGATGCAAAGGGTAAGATTTCCGCACCCACCCGAAAACATTACGGTCTTTTTAATCTCATGCCAACCAAAACAAACAATATGGGCCGGAAATGTGAAATTCATTCTTGTCGAAGTGCCTAAAGTGGGAGTTGTTCACAACCATTTTTTAAGTTACAACACGATGCCGATCGGTGAGTAAGCACATAACAGAATGTTAGTAATTTAATTGATTCGGTGTATCGAATGTATGCAATGGATTAGAATTTGTTGGTCTCTGGAAGTGCTGGAGAAATCAGCGGGGTGCAGGTGCTACGAAAACTAGAGATACGCTCAGACCATTTTCAATCAGACTTGTTTAGTGATCAGTTTCAATTTAACAGGAGTTAACACTTCAAGTCGTGGAATGATTATGATTGATAGTAACTGTATATTTAGGTTTCGTCAGGGTGTAGATCTGTATGATTCCAGCACATCGAGCATACTTTGCACTCAAGATAGAAGCAGATCGCACGTTGTAAGAAAATGTAGTGCCAGGGAATCGTATTCCTTATCATCGTGGCGATTTTGTACTTACAAGAAGTAAAAGTAAACACCAGCCTGGAAAATGAAGTAATGTGTCTACCTTGAAAGGTGTCCTTACACGATCATTAAAAGTGACATTTCTGCGCAGTAATGCCAATAATAACGCCTCGTGTTAGGGTACCTGATAGCTGCGGGATTCTAAAAGAGCTACGGTAAACAACCCAGGGACAACTTGACAGATAGTGCTTGTTTCATATATGCACCACCGATTTGATGGTGGCGCTAGTATGCCTTCTCTGTATGAGTACCACGAACAACGAAACGAAAAAGTTTCAAGAGAAAAGCGTGTTTCGTTACGTGTGTTACGAACGCCGTCAATGCGGCTAGAACAACATTTAGAAAAAACTTATTCCAAAATATGAATAAAGAAAACCGTCAGCAAAGTTGCATAAATCTTGTCGTTGTTTTTAACAACCGGCTCTCTTCCTTCCTAAACATGTTTTGGTTTTCTTGTTGTCTGAAGTTTGAAATCGTTAAATCATTGGTGCTTTTTATCTCGAGAAATGTAAATGAAAAACATTTTGGCCAATGAAAGTACATCACCACCAAGCTTAGCAATTCGTTTTGAATAGAAATTGTGTTTTTATCAGAATTCTAGCAGCAAAAAGAAATGGTAGAAATGCTTAAATTTATTATTTTCCACAGATATGGAAAATAATAAATGGGATGCGCCTTTTTCAAATTTTGCTCCATTCGAGCCGCCATGACATCACAAAATCACCCCAAAATTTGCTTATGAATTCAATATATGGGAGCTGTCAATTGTCCTCGGGCTTACGGTAAAGATGACTAAATAGAAACAAAAAACAATGAAACGACAACAACAATTAATTTCCTCAAACAAAACAAAAACTGTTTTACCGTTGCTTAATTTCCCAGATATAGAACAATAAATAATTATTATGGGTCATTGAAATACAGTCATTACTCTACATTCTTCAAATTTGTCCATTGCAATCATTATTTCATGCGAAGTCGTAGTATGCGACATCGACAATTTTTCTATTTCGTTCTTCAAATTTTACAACTGTAAAAATAGTTCCACCTTTCATTTATTATCTTGCATTTGGCAAGCAGGGTGGGCACTATTGGAGCTTCAGTTGAAAAAAAAAATTGATATGGTTGCGAGAATTACATTTTGTGCAATGTGTTCAATAGATGTCGCTAGTACATCGTGGGCGATGATTTTTTTAGATTTTCTTTAAGCTGTAACGTTTGTTTGTATGTGATGTGAAGTCTGTTATAATAGAAACCGAAATTTTGGGAAAGAAATTGCACTGTCAAGAATTTCTTTTAGTTACTTAAGCGTCAATATTCGTCACGCCGCCGCCGATAGAGTCCAACGGCGTGACGCCGCCAACGCCGCCGCCGCCGGCCAAAAATGTTGCTTACGCCGCCGCCGATTAAAAACGCATCGGCACACACCTCTAGTAGTCAGATTATTAAAATGAAAAAACTGAACAAAATGAATAAACTGGAAAAATGAATAAAATGCATACAATGAAAATAATGAATGATATGAGTAAAATGCACAAAAGGAATAAACTGATCAGAGTGAATCTAAAGAATGAAACGAATATAATAAGTAAAATGAACGCAGATGAACAAAACGAATAAAAAGATGCGGAATGAAATACTTAATTAAAATGAAAAGGTCATATATTCGAAGCCAAAAACATTTTTGAATAAAGAAAATGAATAAACCGGATTGTACGAATTTGAGAACCATTGCATCAGAAAGTTTTGAAATGTTTTTGAAAATCCCATCTTCTGAGAAAAGGCTAATAAATATGCAATGGACTTTCTACGGCTTCCATCTTTTTTTGGTTTTAATCTTTTTGTTTTCATGCTTCTTTACTTGACGAATTCGAAGTTTACTTTTTGGCCACATATTCCCGAAAAAAAGATTTATGTACAGAATAGAATTTACTGGTCCAGTATTTTAACGTGCAATTGAATATTGTAAAATGAGACAAGGTCACATGTGCTTTCAAGCCCCTTAAACAGAGAACGACAGGGAGAATGCGATTCGTGAATGAGACAGGTAGATATTTCAAAGTTTTTATTTGCATTGAAGTAAATAGTGTGAAATGTCTAGGCTATGTTGATAGCATAAAAGCCGTGCATTCAGTTGATTGCAATGCAGTCTCTTTCCATTCATCCTTATAGCTTTCATATTGTTTCGTTTGGAATTCTCGTGCAGGAAATATGGATAAATAAGTCCTATACAGACCAATACTGTGAAAAAGAAATGGTTCAAACTACTCAGTATATCCAAATATGGACGACGATAAGTTAGAAGATACATTGTAGTTGCATCCCCCATCGAGAGTGGGTACTTCGGGAGACTTCTTTTCCTGGATCTAATTTGTGGATATTTTTGGTCTTTGATCCGTTTTTTCTCATGAAAGTACGTACCAATACAACGAATGTGCAGCTGATACAACTCATGGTACATTCGCCTGCGCAACGTTCCGTCGTCCATCTGCACGCCACCATAGATGGTACGCAACACCTTTCGTTCGAAAACTCCAAGGGCGCGTTGGTCCTCCACGAGCATAGTCCAGATCTCGTGGCCGTAGAGGACCACCAATCTAATCAGCGTCTTGAAGATAATCAACTTCGTGCGGCGGCGAATTTTGTTCGACCGGAGCGTCCTCTGGAGTCCAAAGTTGGCACGATTTCCCGCTAAGATCCGTCTCTGAATTTCTCTGCTGTTATCATTGTCGTCGGTTACCAGTGAGCCCAAATACATGAATTCGTCGACCATCTCGATTTCTTCACCGTCAATCCGAACTCGGGTGGGAGGTTCACATTGTCGTCTCTAGAACCTCTTCCTCTCATGTATTTTGTCTTCGAAACGTTGATGGCAATTCCAATCCTGCTGACTTCAGCTTTCAGTCTTTGAGCATATATTTCATTCAAAATTCAATAGAGATACGGATAGCTTAAATATTGCACGTGGAATGTCTCTTTTGAAAATTTTCATCGTCAAACTTTCATATTACCCAGTTAAGCCAAATATTTTTCTGATATAGCCATGAATAGATACAGGTTTTGAATACAATTGAATTAAAGTTGAGTTGATGTAGCAGCAGACAAAAAATAGTTTTGTTTTCTCAAACCTTCGCAATTACAATTAATAAATATTTCAGATTGGCAGATCTTATCACACAACTTAGAAATGGATACATAAATAGCTAGATAGATGCGATAGAAGAGAGATAGAGAGAGAATGAGAGAAAGAGAGAGAGAGAGAGAGAGAGAGAGAGAAAGAGAGAGAGAGAGAGAGAGAGAGAGAGAGAGAGAGAGAGAGAGAGAGAGAGAGAGAGAGAGAGAGAGAGAGAGAGAGAGAGAGAGGAGAGAGAGAGGGAGAGAGAGAGAGATGAGGGAGTGCGTGTGAGGAATGACAAATGATGGTTAATGCAGTGACATTATTTTTATAGGTATATTATTTTGATATATTGAGTCTTACATTCTTATCATAAATAATGTAAGCAATAATTTTTGCGCCATAGCCAGTACAACCTAAATCTTGCAAAAGAGCTAAATTTTCGCTAAATTTTTCGGCTTCAAACAGTTGCTTCGGTGACGCCACAAGTATAATTATATTAGAAATCTTTTATCTCACTACTAGGTGAATTACTTGTTGATCTGTATTGGTATTGATATACCATCCAACATTTACCTCATGATTGAACGCAATGCCTAATCCAAGGAATAAATACTGGAACTCACTGTTTCTTTATCAACACATTATTTTGTCTTTGAAGTGAACTTATATATTGATTTTTGAGAAATAGTTCATTTATTACAAAGGTAATTCACAAAATGTTCTCAACATCGAATTCCTTGAATCACGTAGATGTGTTTTCATACCCCGATATTCAAAATCGGTTTAGTTTTGCCCCTAAAACACCAGTCAAGCAATACTCTGTATGAAACAATCTCATTTTTCATTAATGGAAATTGGTAAGCGAGGACTAAAAATACAAAATGTTTGATATCTCCGCCGCTCGTGCACGGATTTTGACAATCTATAGCTTGTTAGAAAGGTATTTTTACAAGCTATCTATTTATGTGCAGTTTGTGTTTTGGTCGAAAGTTATTTGCAAAAAACCGGCTGTGTTTTAACAAAATCGCCCATATCTCAAAAAGTAAACAACATATCGAAAATCAAAAATAATAGTGTCAAATGGCAACGTCAGGCCTTTCATTAGAAACTAATTTCATTAAGATCGGTTCAGCCATTGCTGAGATAATTACATGACATTTGGTACATACATACATACACACACACACATATACAGACATTGTCTCAATTTGTCGAGCTGAGTCGATTGGTATATGAAACTCGGCCCTCCGGGCCTCGGAAAAAGTTTTCAAAATTTGTAATTCTTTTGTAAGAAATGTAAAAATGTGACCTCTGTTTCTCAGAGATGGCTGGACCGATTTGCACAAAGTTAGTCTCAAATGAAAGGTACAACCTTCCCATCGGCTGCTATTGAATTTTTTATTGATTGGACTTCCGGTTCCGGAGTTACGAGTGGAAGAGTGCAATCACACAGTAAATTCCCCTATAAACTGAAATGAAAAATTTTCAAAATCAAATTTGTATTTTTGATGCCAAATGACTGTAAAATGCATGAAACATTGAGATGTTTGACAAAAATTGACTTTTTTGGACTTTGGTACATTTTTGCCTTTCTCATATAGAAAGGTTATGCAATCACTCTAAAAATCGACAATCATACCGGCCCGGAGAGAGTATGCAGTGAGGGGTTGCTACTTTAAAATTTAAAGTTTCTTAACAAGTTGAAAATTTTCGGCAGGACCTGGACCTCCCGGATCTTTCTCCATGATCCGCCGCTGGTTTCAAGCGTTGTTTCAGTATCACATAGTATCTCAAGATCGTGGCTGTCGATCCATTGTATGTATGTGCAAATCGTACTGAATATGTAATATTCATATACACCATTGTATTGAACATAGCCAGCCATGGAATCGTAGTCTGGACAAATGAGACAAGGACAATTTCACCACTAGTTGGATTAAGACAGGTTTTTTTTGGGAATGCGTCGAGTTGAGACGAAAACGTATTATGATTAATAACGAGGATAACACTTTCCGAATGTAGAGAGAAATTAATGAAAAAAGACGATTTCCATTCGATTCTAGCAGGTTCTGATCGATTTTGATGAGCATTTGATTTTTGTTGTATGACCAATTATATGTATAGGTCAAATGTTTAAAAACAGTAATTTAAGGTCAAAATTATTTTTTTTTAATTTTTTTTTTATTTTTTTTTTATTTTTTTTTATATTGTAACGACATATAATTAGCAAGGGGCTTGGAAGGTGAAGTATTTTTCAAATATTAAGAGCCATAGTACTCAAGGGAGAGCAAGGATTTGAAGTAAGAAAGTTTAGAAAAGCGTGGAGTAGGGTCAATGAACAAGCTTAGAGTTTCCCGGTTACTTAGCTTTTTGTCTTCTGCAGCGCAGTAGTCAGGATCTTTTGGCATTAAATGCGAATCACCTGAGTCTGCGGCATGTCCGGACAAGCGTAAAGTCAATTTAATGACCTATGCTGTCGGAGCCGGTCAAGATAGCATCATTTTGAAACCGCCAATTTCGGAGGTTTAGTATCTTCGATGAGTTTTACAAACGTCAAACAGCGCATCATATGATAAAATAATTTTGACGGTATATCGTCCAAGAAGTATTTATGGTGAATTTTCTCAGGCTAATATTCATGACTACAATAAAGTCTCAACAAATACGCTAGACACGAACTCTGTTACTATTTTCTGAAAAACTAATTCTGCATAATTTTAAAACTTCAAAAATGACAGTTTCGGAATTATGCCGTTTGGACAGTATGATCGATTTTCACCAAACTCCCACCATACCGAATTTCTGGCTACGCCGCTGACTTCAAGTAAGTAGAAACAAAGTCGTTCTACACTCGTTCACAAGAAACTTTTTCGAATGCTGAATATCTATTATAATACATTGAAATTTATTTTATCAGCCAAATATGAACATATGTTTGATGGGCTCTAGCAGACGAACAAGACTGAATTCGAGTAAATCCTTTCTTGAGCATGTTTTCCTTATCATGAAGATGGAAATATGCAAAAATGAAAAATTCATCATAATCAGAAATAGTTATCAGACTACATCAAGGGACGGGAAGAATATTTTAACAGCTTCAGTTTATCATAAAGAAAAAAAATTGCCCGCTTTAGTCAATGTCCCCATTTTGTCAGCCTAAAATACGCCATGAGACTGATAAAAATGGGTCTCTATGGTATGTATTATTCACTGTGTTTCACATTAATAGGTACATTTCATTTTTGGAGATTTTTTTATTGCATCGAACTACAACAATTTTTAGGTAGTTTTCAAGGGGTTATTTTATAGACTTATTCCAAAATTTGGCGAACCTATTCCAATTCGTACACCAATTAATTGGTATACTTAAGGGTTTATATGTTGCAGATAGAGAAAATATTGAAATTTTCAGCTTTTTTCCTACACAATATTACGAAAGCTTATTAAACAATTTTTCCTAATAAGTTTGTGAAAATTATAAACTATTTGAAATTTTTTAATAGCTTAATTTTGTATTTAACCGTGATTTTTTAATAAATAGTGACCATCGCTTCACAACGTAGTCTATTTTTCATGGCTTGCGGTGAGCACGATCTCTCGAATTGCTGAACTGAAAATTATGGAATAGAAATTTTTAGTATTATTTACAGAGTTAACTTGCCGCGCAGATAGCTCTGAATTAGACCCGCTGGTGCCCTAAGACGATTTCGCTAAATTTTCAGAGCACTGTGCACCCAGTGCATCGACGCAAGTGACGGAAGGTTATCGAAAAGATTCGTGAAAATGAAAATTACAGTAATGATGATGATTTTCCCAAACGTTTTCGAGAGGTTTTTATTTGTTCTTTGGCATTAGGATTAGCGATAATAATTCAAATCAAGGATACTACTGGGAAGTCACCTTTAGAAAAAGTCGATGTCAAAGTAAAATTTGAAACTATGCACGCATGCACTTCAGAGATAGCGTGATATCAGGAGCTGCGATTTCAATTTTCTTAGTTCTCAGTCGCGTTGGAAATTTGAGTAAAGTATAAACTTCAAATCGATTAAAAAAATTTCGATTTTTTTGGTTCAATACAATATGTAACCCCTTTAGGAAAATTCAGTTTTCCCACCACAATTGAGATATTTTATTAACAGAGCATTAACAATAATTCGTTGGTATGTCTATTTTATGGGCCATTTTTTCGCTTTCCATTGATTTGGTTTGAGATTTCTAGCACTGATGTTGTCCTATGCTGATTTGAGCGATTTTCTGAGTCCTGCCACTATCCCATATAGTATGTGTTATCAAAAACATCGCGAGGCATCATGTTCTAAATGTTCTCAAACGATATAATATCCGAAGAGAGTGATAACAGTTATAAGAAATGTCTCATCACACTGTTAGGTGGATTAAAACCGTTTTTCTATATGAGAAAGGCAAAAACGTACTTTATACTAAAATTTTGAGAGTGTCCATCTTATCCGGAGTATCCGCCTTCGACGCACTTCCACTACATACTATCGCAGTTTCGGCGATTTTTGAAATTGCTGCCAGAAGTTTCTTGTTAAATTTTGCATAAAAAACTGTGTAGGTCGTCTAAGGTGACCTCCTCATTAGTGGCTCATAAAAAATGTGCGTTTTCAGGATTTTTTCAACATGAAAACAAGAAGAGAAACAAATTATCGCTTGCGTATTTTTAACAAAGATTCGCTCAACAATAAAATGTTTTCTGTTTGTCAAAATAAATAGAAATAGCGGATTTATAAACAATCTCGCGCAGCAGCTCGCCGCGGACATCTCAAGCTCCGTGCACTGTTCAGCCCGTAATTTTTACCTGAAACAAGAAACTAGTATACTTCCTTATTCAGAAGGCTTTTCTGCACACGAGAGACTATTATGGCGATTGCATGTTGAATTTTTTGGTATTTTAGTCATTGTTTAAATGAAGTAAATAAAGATTTTTCGGCCCTTTTTAGACTTACTGCTGTTAAGAAACCGAAACATCTTAAGCGTTCATTAAATTGTAAAATGAGATTTTTTAATACACAGTGTTTTACTTGTACACATTGCTTTTATGTTTTTTTATAATCATGTACGGAGTCATGTATTTCAACATGGTTTTCATAAAATTGGCTTAAGAGTTTTTAGAAGGACAAAAACCAAATTACAAAAATAATTTACAGGCATGAGCCACATACTCTGAAGCATTGATCTTTCAGATATTAATACTAACGATTTAAGCAAAGAAACAAATATTTGTCGAGGAGACAAGAAAGAATAATAATTATACAAAATATGCCCTTCAATGCATTTTCTGAAAAATAGAAAGGGAAAAATTTACAATCAGAGCACCCATTCCTTTATGAATAAAATATAAACAAGAATTTATTAAATTACTTCGATTTCCAAGGATCAATTTTTTTCATGCATAGCGATGCAAATATTGTATTAGTAACCTCAAGTAATTATACTGCTTGTATCGTTGCAAAATGTGGCTTAGTGGACCAAAATTATAGCGACAGGCTACGGTGTACTAGTACTGACAGTTTAACACGCTAAATTTTCCCACTATCCAGTATGATCGCAGCAAAAAGTGAGAAGGCACGACTAGATCAACGCTAACCACTCTCACAATTACGAGTGACTCGGTGATGCTGCAACTTATAGTACCATCACCACGCGCCTGAAGCTCCACTGAGTAGCATAGATGGACCTCATGGGAAACAGATGGAGAAGGCCCTGTTATTGCTGTTGCTGCTCACCGCTGGTAACCGAAGGAAATGGCAAAAAAAATCGCGATGAATACCACATAGAAAAGAATCACCACATTTATCGTTGTTGGCGAATAACGTGAGACGTTCGAAAATGCTTCAGCTACTTTAATGAGTGGGGGAGGGCATCACGAGGTCGTCCGGCCACCAAATGCAATGCCGTAAAATTCGTTTTCCTCTTTTAAACTTGAGCTAATGTCGCCGAGTTCAAATGGTAGAGTTGGAAAAGAGAGTTTTACATTGGAGATGATTTTTCAATGTTTCGAATGCATCGGTTAAGTTGGTATAATATACAAGAAGCGTATATGCCATGTAATGTATCGTTTCCCTAGAATACTTATGATTTTTTCCCAATTAAAGCTGATTTGAAATGTTGGAAATATATATAATGGCTCATTACGAAATTATGTTCAGAATAAACATGAAAATTGATAAGTGAAAAAATTGATGATTGTATCGACTTTAGAGGAAAATTGTTAATTTGCTATAATGCTTCCATGTTTGCGAGTCTGTGCAACTGATTTGTGCTTAACCATAGATAACACTTCTACATCATTTTCAGAATATGATTCTTAGTTCTTTCAAGCGATTTCATGCTGATGATGATGATGGTCCCACCTCATACCCCCACAAAGCTGTAAGCTGAACGATTTATCTAGAGGATAATTAGTATTTTAACTCATGACAAGACCAGTTAACAAAAAGACGGACTGGTTGAATTTGCAGACATAGCCTTTCCTTCAAAAGAACGTAACCAGATATATTTCGAATATTCCATCAACAACCAGGGTCCATCAAGAAAATTTTCATTCCAGGAAGATACTTGATAGAATCGGGAATTGAACCCAATTGCTTCCATTTCTGATAATTCTCTGTAAGACTCCTCCCGCCTGACCAAGACATCGGTACTCAGCGCTGTTGTTGTAGAATATTTGCTGGTTAGTCGCCAATTTAAAGCTGGGGCGCAACGACTTGGATAGGGCGCAACAACCTGGATGGGGCGCAACGACATTGATGGAGTACGAAAACTATAACGCCACTATACGTAAAGTGGACCGGAAAATGAGCGGCGAGAGTGCAAGCATAACGAAAAGCACTAAATTGGCGCTTTTTGCTATGAAGGTATCCGATTTCTTCGAAAAAAAATTTCTGACACCCTTTAACAAAAAAAAGTGTGTCAATTGTTATTTGTTAAGCTTATGATTCAATAAATTGTACATGTACCATAATAACCATAATGATAACTCGTAAACTTTACAATATATATATATATATATATATATATATATATATATATATATATATATATATATATATATATATATATATATATATATATATATATATATATATATATATATATATATATATATATATATATATATATATATATATATATATATATGTATATATATATATATATATATATATATATATATATATTACGATATATTTTTTATTGCACTTAAGAGTTCGGAAATTAGTATAAACAAATTGAATATTTTTATATCTCGAACCATTTTTTACTTTCTAAATATTTAGAATCATGTTGGAAAGATGGTGTAAAAGATTCATATGGAAGTCTGACATTTCAATAATACCAATAAAGCAAGGGTACTTTATAGTAGACACACTGTGATAGAAACTTACAAAATGGTTTGTAAATCTGATGTGAATTTTGTGTGTTTTAACGTGGTGATGGCAATGCCCTGTTTTTAAACATACGCCCTAAACGAACCCCCTGGAACTGTTACTGTTGAGGTATTGGGGCGGTAGTCTAGTACATAATATGCTAACCCTTAACATAGACTTTGTTCAACAAGCTGAGCCACCCTAGGGATTGAAATATACATCTATGAAGGGGTTATATACAAAGTTGTGGTGAAAAAGTGAGCTAAGTTCGTGATTTTTTTAAAGCGCTTAATGCAAATTTTATTCGAAAAAGCGAAAGTAGTAGTGGTAGTACTCTCGAAGTTCGAAAAAACAAGCTGAATTAAAAAAAATATTCAAGATTGGCGGAGTTCTGGCCCATCTCCGAAGCGTATTTTTTGGCAGAGGTTTGCAATGAACGGTCTCCAAGCCGAACCGCTCAACTGAAATCTAAAAAGTAAATTGATTATTTAAGAAAAATGTATTGTGGTAAACTTGAACGGAGCGATTTCCCAATAAAAAAGAATTTCCTTCAAAAAAAATATGTTGATCAAAAAATGGGGTTTTAAACAAAAAATCATTGCAAAAAATTGATAATTTTTGTATAAAAAAGCAACCGTTTAAGTACAAGTGTAAATACAAACAATTCAAAAAAAAATATGAAAATCGGATGAGTAGTTTTTGCGATATCACGTTCACCGCAACGGTACTTTTCAAAAAACTTAGTTCCGAGATAATTGCGTTTAATTTTTTGTGTTCACTTCATTCGCGAAAGAACCAGCGCGCTGCAAACCGGCTATAGTTTGAAATTTAGTTCTCCGAACTGGATAAAATTTCGCACAGATATTTTTTGTGTACTTTCAGAATATTCAATAATTTTTATTCGATTTTTTGAGTTCCAACTTTGTATACGCACCCCTTAATGATGAAGGTGAAAACTTCTTGATTTTTTAGTGCATGAGCTAAATAATTTCATATTGTTATTTTAAAAATCGAACGTTGCTTTTATTATAAATTCGACCACACCGTCATCTGCAAGCTGCCCTAGCGTGACGGAATTGACAAGACATTTGTCAATGTCATTCACTTAAAAATTGTAGAGAAGGGGGTTTAGGCATGAGCCCTGGGGAAGGCCCACGTAGCTAATTCGTGATGTCGACAAATAACTTTGCGAAAAATACATATGTTTTTCAGACAACAAGCCCCCTGAGTCAGTAAGAAAACTGATGCCATTTGCTCTTTGTTAGTATATACCATTTGAATTCCTGTTGAGAACAACGCAAGGCAATCGTTCGTCTCTTTGCCTTTGCGAAAGCCAAATTGTGTATCTGACAGTAAGTTATTTGCTTCGACCCAATTGTCGAGACAGAATTGGACCATTTTCTCGAACAACTTCCGAATAGAAGAGAGCATTTCAATCCGTCCATACGAGTTGTGATCGGATGCTGTTTTTCTTGTTTTTTTTTTTTGATGGCGTGGACCTTCACTTGCCTCCAGCCACGAGGGACAAGGTTACTCTTAAGAAACATATTAAATTAATTCAACAAACGTCTCTTGGCAGATTCTCTAACAAGTCAAATTTGATTCTGTCTGATCCTGGGGCTTCATTGTTACATTATCGTCCGCGGGGGGAAGCGACGCAGTAGATCTTCTGTGCCTGGGCGGAATCCGTACAAACCTTCTTGGTGAAATCGAATATCCAACGGTTTGAATATTCTACTTTCTCGTTAGTACTGTTTCAGGTTCGGTTTCTTTCATTAATCCGTCATCGAACCAGCGACAGTAAGCGTTTGTTGGCTTTCATAAAAATTTTCATTGCCTCAGGTAACCCGCCATTCCGGTTGATCTTGTACGCCGGTGGCCTTCTTCGCGTACACGTTTCAACACTTTTTGTCCCACCACGGGTTGGGAGACCTTCCACGAGAGTACGCGTTTGGTACACGTTTTCTGAGCTTGAATAGCGGTGTCGAGAATAAAGCCACCCAAGAAGCCGTACTCTTCCTCCGGAGGAAGGTCTTGCATGGACTCGAGTTTACCGGATGCCGAGGATGCTTTGCTCTTCCAATCACTATTTCGTTTGAGGTCATACGAAATATTGATTGTACTTTGGCCTTAAGCCGTTAGCAATAGTGATTAAGATTGGATTAAGAGGATCGCTGCCGTGTCGATCAGGAATTACCTTCCACATGCAATCTAACCGAGTCGAGCAGAGGGACAAGTCTAAGGAGCTTGGGCGCGCTGGGGGAGCAGGGATCCGTGTCATTTCACCGGTGTTCAAAATGGTCATCTTGAAGTTATCACAAAGTTTTTGGAATGAGGTAGATTTCGATTATCATTATCATGAAAGCAATCCCATGCTATGCCGTGGGAGTTAAAATCAACTAAAACTAACTTCAGTGCGGGAAAGAGTTCTGCAATGTCGCAAGATCTTCAATGCCTGGTGTCGAGGAAAGGTTAATTCTATTGAAAAAATAGCACTTTTTGATCCCCAAAAGTACTCTTCCGTAAGAGTGTTCACGTTCCAAGCAAATAAAATTAAAATCTATTTCTGAAGTAAGTCACGTTTCGCATAATAAATTTTAAAAGGATCGAGTTTCGGTATAATGTTTTTGCAATGCTACTGTTAAACAGTGATCAAATCCGTGACCTCGTTCGAATTAGCTATCGAAGGATACAATCGCTGAAAGGAGGGGCTATTTTGCAGTCAACTGCATTAAGAATGTTTATTTTTTTATTATTTTATTGTATTTATTGTTGTGAGAAAGCTTACCAGGATGCTTTTAAGAGGGTGTTCTGTAACAATACGGTCCACAGTGCTGGGAACTTCTTTTCTGAGCTCAGGTTTCGGAGACCAGGAGCTGTTTGCTTCGGTTTTGCACTAGTAAGTACGGTTATTTTTGGAGGACACTGAAAAGACACCTTCTGAACATTACAACGAATCTTAGGAGAGGAAAAGTTCCTCCTTTTTCTATTGCTTCTAGGCGCAGCAGAAGATGTTCCGTCCTGGTGTTCATCAGAGTCACCATCGTCAGTAGACAAGTCAGTATAGATTTTTGTAGAGACTTGTGGCTTAGCTATTTAAAGCAGCATTTCTGCGAAAGATCCCTTAGAGCGTCCCTGAAGGGAACTCTTCGGTTTCTCTCCGCACTGTATCATCATGTCGGGAGATTATGTTGATTTCCCCCACTGAAAAGATACTTTTCGACACCCCTTCCCCAGGAGTCATCCACATGATTCTCATCGCATTTCCCACAACGAACCTTATTGCTACAATGGGAGGCTGTGTGTCCTGATTGTTTACAATTTTTGCATTTCATTACCCGTTGCACAAAAAGGCGAACAGGTAGACGATTATTGTCAAAGAGGATGTAGTTAGGTAGAGCAAAACTGGTGAAGGTCACCCGATAAGAGTCTAAGTTGACGTATTCCCGTCAGCTGCCACTGATGTTAAATGCAAACATTCTGTATCTTCCCTGACTGAAGCATGGGGTCTTTAACCCTTGATAAGGCCGAGAGTTTGGGGCTAATAATGAATGTTATATTAATGGAAACACGGTTCTTTCACTTAGTTTAGAATCTACATTTATTTCGTAATAAAAACTGTTTTGAAAAAGGTGGCAATATAGTTGCCACCACCCGGTAAACACATTTTATGAAACTCTATTTCTTAAGGATAGTATAGGAAGAAATCCAAACGAAAGTTTAAGTTAGCTACCGTTATGCCCGTTTTTATGTAACCATTTTTGTTATTGCTAGATTCACTGTTTTTACCTCCACTTTACTAAAAATCGAGTTAATTGTATTTTCCATGCAGAAAAAGAAAAGGTGGCAATATAGTTGCCACTGTCTTATAAAGGGGTAAAACAGCTAACATGGGGACGACCGCGTCACATTCAACCCGATTAGATGGTACATATACACTATACTCCTTTGCAAAAGGCCTGTAGCCAGCAATATAATTTGCGTGCTTCAAATTATTTTCCTCCACCAGAAGCTTATCAGGGCTAATTATTGATGTTTCTGTCACAGCCGAATATTGCTTCATCAGAACTCGAAAAATCTGCAATAGATTCAAACATTTCTTGTCTTCGGTCCGGAAAAGTTTACAAATGGCCCGGTTGCGGAGGGTGGATTCATTTTCAGTCGGGGAGGTGATTTTATTGCGACATCCATCTCGCCTTGAGGCAAACCACTATCAACGAGAGCCGTTTTTGCACGGGTTGTATTATAGTCATGAATGAGGAATATACAGTCGTGATTCACTGGTTGGGTCACAGCTTATGTCCAACTAACGAATTTGATTCGCTAGTTGGACCAACTGACATATGTCAAAAACTCTCCAAAGAAGACGTTAGTAGTTTAAAAGATTAATAAATAGATTGTCAAAGCAAATTTGACATGAGATTTTAACGTTCATATGTTTTTTAGTTGGACAAAGGTCCAACGACACGGCACGAAATATTATCTGTCATTCTGCCTGAGACTTGCGCGCTATTCATTCAACTTTCAGCCAAAATATCTTATGAAGGTTGCAATGATGTTCGGAAGGATTATTTGAAAACATCCATACCATGAAAAAATCATATAGGATGAAATACTCTTGCTTATAACACTAAACTTTTGCACTCTCTTTCTTTTACTACTTGATGAAGCTACAATATGCACATATTTGTATCACATATACTTATTTATGCATCACACTTACTTTCACTTTGAACACACGTACATATTACATTTTCAATGATAAAGTGTAGCGAAAATTATTTTTTATTAAATTATTTTTTTTAGGACCTCACAAAAATAGGTCTTGCCAAGAACCTTCCAAACAAGTATTCTACACAAAAAATATAATTTTATTGGTTTTGTGACAACTCAGAAAAAGGTATCTAAAGCTTTTGGTGTCGGTTTTAATCATACTTCTACAGGTTAAACCATTTAAAATTTTATTAGCCAGAAAATTAATATGAGATGTTGTTCCTCTGTCATAATAATAATTTTATAATGAGAGGTTGGTTAACTTGATTGCAATATCAGCCAGGGTATTCAGATAAATTCAATTTTCTTGAACGATATAGACACTGTGAGTATACAGATAACTTTTGAACCAGAAGTCGTAGCCTATTACTTTTCTTGGAAAAGTTGTACACTGTACTAGTATCTGCCGGAGTTAGCATTGTACATTTTTAGAACATATAGGAAACTGTCTACACGAATTTAAATATTGTTGATTGTTTATCCATGTTAAATCATTTACAAACTTTAAACCATTTGTGCCAAAATATAATGCAGCATATCAAATCAAAATTTTGCATTTAGTTAATGGTGATCGTAGTTCTAGATCGGTTTCACTGAATATGAAAATTTGTGCCACCCTAGTAGTCAAATGTTTGTTAAACATGTATCTGAAAATAGTGAAAACTGACGAAACTACGGCATTTATCTTGAAATGTATCCAGTGAAAATGTAATCGTGCACGGAGCATTCGCACGATTGATTTGTTCAGAAATATTTCCTAAATTATGAACGAAGGGTTTTGCATACAAAGATGAATAACTTTTATAAGCATAACACATTAATTGCATCCTAATTATTAGCGCATTTCCCCAAAATTCCACGCGGTCTATCCCGATTGAAAGGAACGGCCGCGCTCCATGATACGCCGCGCTTAGCCGAAGGGCTAAATAAATATGGACCAACAGGTCTGTGCCACAAAAGAAGGGCTAAAGGATATTGTTCCAGAAAACAGCACTGCGTTATGCAACGTTTTGTGCAGGTTGATTATACCAGGTGCAAGTGGTGCCAAATTCACCACGTTCATTCTGAATTCAAAAGTCCTTTTTAGATTACAGAATTGATAAAATTGGTTAAATGAGTTAAACTAATCCATCAAATTCGGTTTTAAAAATTGTCCTTGCGTTTAAACCAAAATGGGAGGCTTATTACTACCACTACATTCTAAATTTCAAGCGCAAATAGCAAATACAATTGCTAGTTACACCAAAAGCTTACTGGCAACCTTACAGCGGCATTTAAGAAGTAGTTGGTGCGGCGTGTACGCTTCAGTGAATCTCTCAATAAAAATTCCAACGTATAGGACGAACTTGTTAATAATTATTGGAGTATACCAAATATTAAACGTAGTTAATTTAATCGTGCGTGCAAACTCGAAAAAGACGGGAGCGGACTTGGTGGGCACAATGTCAGAACCACCACAACGAATTCTCAAGACTATAAATGGTACTGGCTTTCAATTTCCAAGCAAAAACCTGATTGGAACACCAGCGAACCACCTGTTTTTTTCAATACGGTGCACATGCGCCGGGCATGTCATGTTTGTTCTTAAACGACTTTTTTCTTCGCTCCTTAGAGCGTTACAGTAGTTCTGTGCAAAAGTTTGAGCTTAGAGATACAAAGAGGCATGAGTTTCGGGCTTCCGAGTTTTGTTTTTTTTCATCAGCTGTTAAAGTATAGTCAAACATGAAATTTCAGAAACAAATAACGTACCGTTTAGTAGCACAGCACCGGCTGGCTGGCTGGTTTGATTGTAGAGGGGAAGGAAAAGCACTCTGACCAAGAACTTATTTCTCATAACAGTTCGGTATGGCTTAAAGCCGCAGGCAAATTACTCTTACGTATGTGTTGGTGACCATACTGACATAAAAAGAAATTCGCGTTAAATAATTACCCAAGACTTGAACCGACAATCATTGTCTCACCAAAGACACCCCTTTACTAACTGAGCTAACGCGATACATAACAGGGTGTGGGCAAAGTGGCATACATAAGTTTGTAAACAAGCTCGCTGAGCGTGTCATATCTTCGAGCATTTTTACTCATACGACGCGTCATCTTGCAATGTCCCATACCCATGCCATGCACGGGCAGCAGCTCAATACGCTTGAATCGTTCACGCTCAAGCGAAACTTATGTAGGGTGATGTGCCTATTATGGCAGTAGAGCCTATTGTGACCCTATTTCGTATCCCTTGGTTTTGAACCAAGCATATGAGATAATGACAATATCGATTTGGCTAAAACAGGTGTGCAAAAAAAGCTCAAGTTATATTCTTTATTTGTTGTGCACATACGTATTCAGAACTATCCACTAAATCCAACTTTTAATTAAAACAAAATCACCTTATTGAAATATCTGCTGATCCGCCTCACTCGCGTAGTGAACCGAAACAGGACGCAACGGCGCTTAGCAAAATAAACACTTTCGAGCCAGCATTTACCGCCTCATATCTCGTTATTCCGGCACAAATATATTAAATATTGCACTGATACATACCTTTATTTTAGCTGGAGAACCTTTTTACGATTATTTCACTTTAAAAGCACTCGTCAAACACTAGAATAGGCCTAGTGTTATAATAGGATAAAACTAAATACGGGGGTTCCTATTATTGGCATGTTTTGCTGATACACTACCACAATCAAAACCAACTTTTTGCATCCATCATACAGAAAAGAATCACCAGTGCGGCCAAACCAAAACATGAACTTGAAAACATAATGTTATGCAATTTCAGGTATAAGTAATCAATTATTTCAAGTTATTCAACTAATTGTTGATTGCAGATATTTTATTTTCATCTGCACATACAATTTGGATCGGGAGGAAGTAATGTGTGATGTGAACTTTATATTCCAGTTGTTAACTTTCGCATGGTTATTTCCTGCATGCGCAGTTCTGGGCGCTCTTCTATTAACAGCTGATGAGTTTCTTTCGTGTGCGTAATGTTTACGTTTGTTTTGATCGGCTGAAAAAAGCAGAATAATTCGTTTTACAAATCACGCGTTGGCGTCCATGATCTGGATACCTAGTTAGAATCGACGCAAATGAAATATGAGGCATTGCGTTTCAACTAGATTGTTTTTCGATGAGGTGGAAATCGGCACACACATGATGCGATAATTGGAACGTTCAGGTGGGAATAGATGCACAGAATAGAACATTTATTTTCATTTATGCTGAAAATTGAGACAATTCTGCCAAATAAGCATTATACAGATGTTTAAGAAACAGTGCACTGATACTTTATTCTGAAAAAGGTTATAGGTAATATGGCTTCTTTTTAAGTTGTTCAAAAAATAGTGCGACCCTCTCCATAATGGTGCCAAAATAGGCTCATCACCCTATGTCACTTTGCAAAGACGTTGTTATGTATCGCTATAGCTCAGTTAGTAAAGGGGTTTCTTTGGTGAGATATTGATTGTCGGTTCAAGTCATGGTAATTGTTTAACGCGAATTTTTTTTTATGTCAGTATGGTCACCAACACATACGTAAGAGTTATTTGCCTGCGACGTCAAGCCATAACCGAACTTTTGAATGAGAATGAAGTTCCGGGCCAGAGAACTCCTTCCACTCTGCAATCAAGCCAGCCAGCCAGCCAGCTGTGCTACTAACGGTACATTATTTGTTTCTGAAATTTTATGTTTGACATATAAGCCGATGAAAAAAATATTAACAAAACTCGGAGGAGCGAGAACTTATGCCTCTTTTTATCTCTAAACCCCAACCTTTACACAGAACTACTGCAACGCTCTTTTTTTTCTAATTACGATATGATGTTCATATCGCGATGTTTTATTTGAAGGATGCTTTTTGTTAGATATATTTGAACGACATCAGATTCAATGAAAATTTACAGGTTTCTTTCAAATTGTTGTAAAATGACTGATGCAACTAGCAACATAAGTGGCCTTAATGTTCAGATGTTATCGTCATAAACAGCATTAGTTTTGGATCTTGATGTTTTTGCTGCCTGTAAGCGAAATCGATAGTATTAAATAAAATAATAAGGGAAAGTTCCCGGTTATGGCATATCTGTTATTTCTGGCACGCTTTATTGCATGTTTGACAAAGTTATATTCTAAGTTTTTAGGTTTATGATGGTATTACTATCATTATCGCTGGATGCTCCGTTCAAACATTTTTGGGTTCAAACAAAATGCGCTCCAGGTCCGCAGACTCTGTCTTTCTGGTGTTTAATGACAGATATCGCCAATCTTACTCACCTGCAATATACTGATCATGATCACATATTTGTCATTTATTAATTTTTATGGATATGATTTGCGATCATGGGCAGTAGAACTTTCTGCAGTTCGGCTGAATTTTCTATTGAATACTCATTAGCTCTGCGATACTTACCATATCTGAAATTTTAAGCAGAATAATATTTTTTCGAAATTGCTTATGGTAAACGAAATTGTATACTTTTGGTTGGTTAGTGAACATAAACAGTGTAGAGTTTTAAAATGTTATTTTTGTGCTCTATATTAATAGCGTCTAAACCATTGGTTTTGCGGTTAGTTCGGTTAGTTAGTTAGTTATTTCCAAATGCGTTTTTTCGATTCCAAACAAATTCAAATAGAGACTTACTCTATTCAGTAAAGTTGTAGCTAATTCTAATATCAACAAAGGAATTTGTTGAGAACACTTGTAAAGTTATAAAGAGGCTGATCATGTTATGTGGATGTCGAGATTCTATGTATGAATCAATGTTGAGTTAACCAAATCGGTTATAATATTGTCATGATTTAATCACTGTAGTGTAGTAAGTAGCGTAATGTATTGTTTGATTAGAAGCATAAGTTCCAGTTTTCTAGCTCCCACTCCCTCAGACCGCCAAAGCTTTAGGTTTTTTTATGACAAAGTTATGATTTTTTTCAATAATCAAACCGCAAGTTAATATATTAATGTGATGTTATGTAATATAATTTTGCATTTGCGAAGTTGTTTATTAATTACAAATACCTTCAAACTGATCTAATTGACTGACATTGTACTTTGAGGAATCTAATTTTTCGAATTTGTCCAGTATTCATTTTGTTAACTTCTAATTTTATCAGATTGTCATATCACAAAATAATTAGTCTACAGCATCGAAATAGCAGGTCTAGATCGTATATTAATATTCCAAATAACAATTGGCTTATTAAATTGAATTGGTCAGTAAAAATGATTTTATGGAAACATGACTTTGTGAGGCTAAAAAAGTCACCTTTCTTCTAACGTTACTAAAGGCACAGAGAACAGACATATAAGCTGGAACAAACTTTCCCGAAAAATCTGTGTAAACGTTTAAATGAAAATACGTTGAAAATCACCATCGCATACAGGTTCGCATGCGTGAGTCACCATTGTATCCCAGTTTGCACACAAGTCCCGTATAGCGATTGCTGGCCGATCGAAGCGCCGGCCAGTGGCAAGTTGCTACTTGCTGTTGTCATTTCAAAGCGACAGTTTTATTTCTTACACAAGTTGAAAACTTTACTTGTATGTCAGTTCTCAGTGCTAAAGAGCAAACACTGATTGTCTACCTTTTGAGATACTGCGCGCTTTTTGTGGAATTCTGCAGAACGGTTAGAGATACGATCAAACCGACTAAAAATTTACCCTTTAGGGTAACAAAATTGCCTATTTACCCTAAAAAAATTACATTCAAAAATTTTTTTGTTGGTCGTTATTGGGATTCAATCGCCCTCACCTTTATAATTTTAGCGCGAACATAGCGTTGCTGTCTCTAATATGTACCGTTCGAACCATTCTGTCCCACCCCAACGCCTCGCTACCCATACCTTTAACTTATAAAGTAATGAGCTTATTTTCACCATGTTTCTATTTGCCATCTTTGTTCAACGCATTAGGCGACAATTGAGGCACTAAATTCGAATTTTCGTTGCGCTCAAATACGAGCATTTCATTGTTTTCAGGGCATTTGTGTTATTAGATTGATTCAAAACAACGAAGCAAAGTTCTTGAACCCAATTCATACGCATTCCATCGATTATAGGCCGAGTAATTAAGGTTGCACAGAGAATGCCCAAAATTCGCAAACGAAAAAAGCAGTTTTTTTCCACACCGTATGTCAGATCTTCATAAAAATCAATCAGCGTATGTAGAATGTTGTTACAGTACTGCTGATTGATTTTTATGAAGATCTGACATACGGTGTGGAAAAAAACTGCTTTTTTCGTTTGCGAATTTTGCGCATTCTCTGTGCAACCTTAATGAATTAGTGAGGTACCTTCCTTAATAGGGTGAAAATAGGCAATTTACCCTATGTAAAAGTAATGGTAGTGGGCCTTCTAATAGATGGATATACTGGATATATTTTTCCTAGAATTCATTTTAATTCAATATGTTGAACACCCAGAATTGGAACTTAAAATCGCAACGAAAGACGTTGTAACAATGGGAAAAATTGACAAGTGCTCTAAGCATCAGATGCTCGATAAAACATGAAAACCGAGTGACTGTCGATCGAGCCAGTAAGAGACACAACTATTCTGATAGAACAACATTGTTGTTCAAGTTGTAAGCTACAATATTACATCATCACAAAGTGTTAGGAAGTTGATAGAACTGCTATTCATCGGCAATTGTCGCGTCTTCGCGTTTGAATAACTAGAATGGTTATCAAAGTTGCTAAACTTTCGTATTCTTTAGTTGCTGTTACCATTCAGCTCTTCCCTCTTCCTTGCCGAACACCTGAAATGAATGAATGATAAAATACTTTCATACTTTACTTGATGGGCCATATCGTGTCGGTTTCGAAATGTATATATATAGTTTAGTTAGTAACGTTATAGCAGATCAACTTAAAGGTCGTGAGTTCAAATCTATGTTTTCTCTCGTTTTATATAGCGATTTTTTTTTTAAAGTTAAAATAGCTCAAGCCAGTTTACTGTGCATCTCTCCTTTTTATGTGTTCATTACAGCAAATTAAGTTTTCAAGTGCTTAATCCTCAAAAAGGCAAGCTAAAATCGTGGCTTTAACAAGCATTGCTCCTAAGACCCGGTGATATTGTCTTTTTTGGCTTTCTATCAGTGAGAGAATTGAAAGCCCGAAAAAGCTCCATCATTTCTGTTCATAATTACAAGTTTATTCAAATTAGAGGATAATTATTGTAACCAGCCGCGCCTCTGAGACCAATTGCCTTTCTGAGGGTTAAAGAATATTAGTAATGCATATATTTTAAACATGGTATACAACACATAAATGATCTGATAGAACGTTTGACAGATGAGTAATTATTGTACTCATCATTAAAGTTGTTTTGAAAAAGGGATATTTCAGTGTATCAGTGATTATCCAATGAGAGCAGATGCGTGCCTTAAGAGACATGATCTTCTACAATTAACAAAAAAATCAAAGCTTTTTGAGCGATTTAGTGGAGGGGCTAAGACATGGTCTTTATTAATCACATAATAAAGGTTCAAGTTAATTTTATTAATACCTCGGCATGCAAAAAATGTATTACGTTAAAATCGTTATTCGTCAGTACAGTATTAAAATTCGCACAAAAAACGGGTGTTACACGCAAGCCAATGATTAAATTTTAAGAGCATTTATAGTATGTTTATAAAAGTGCACGACAAACCTACATGATGGTTGAATCAGTTTATTTGTACCCTGCGTGTTTGGCTAGCGTATCATCTACTGCCCCCACAAACATTCAAACTATTCACTATGAATACCATAAAAGCACCTAACAAGAATTCTTTTTAATCAGTTTGATTTTTCATTGCGCCTGAGCTAGAAAATATACTAGCTTCCCACAGAAATACGCCATATACACCTCAGAGAGCTTGGAAGCGCCCTACGAGTTGGGATATTCTATCCACTACCATCTCATGAGCTCAAATACTCATTCCAACGCCCCAAAGAGATACAGTATATGCGCCCCACAAAATCTGAAAGCGCCCGGCAAGTTAGGATAGACTATTCGCATAACGCCCCATGAGCATACTACTTACCCGTTAGCCCAACATACTCATACTACTGACCAATAGAGCCTGAAAACGCGCTGCAACTTAGGATAGATTATTACCGCCTCATAAGCTTAAATACTCATTTATATGCACCCCAAACATACTGAAACCGGTTGAAAGCGCCTTGTAAGTTTGGAAAGTTTATTGCCCACCTATCTAATTGCCAGGCGAGCCATGGGAATATCATACTAGCTCTCCAGCGAGTGTGGAAGTGCTCTGCAATATATGGAAATATCATACTAGCGCCCAATACAGTCTCGGAGTGCCGTGCGATCTATGAGAATATCGGACTTGCGCCCTAGGCAGTTTAAGAGAGCCATGCGACCTATGCGAATATCAAACTGGTGCCCGAGAGACTCTGAGAGCGCCCTGCGAGCAATGTGAATATCATGCTGGCGCCCCATAGAGTCATATTAGCGCCCTGTGAGCTATGAGAAGTAACGACGCTGAATCCCTCTGGATAAAGACTCGACACGTCAATCGTTTGTTTACCATTTATCTGTCAGTGTCATTCCAATCGAGCACGAGACCTGTCAATGGCCCTCTTTCCAGAAGGATTCGAAGCGATTTTCTTCGGAATGAGGGCTTTTGACAGGTCTCGTGCTCGATTGGAATGACACTTACTGATAAATAATAAGAATAAGATAGAGATGGCGAGTCTTTTTCCAGAGGGATTCAGCGTCTTTAATGAGAAGCACCCCAGCGAGTGCGGAAGCGCTCTCCGAGCTATGGGAATATCATATTAACGCTCCAGAGAATCTTAAAGCGCCCTACGAACTATGAGAATATTAGACTAGCGCCCTAGAGAGTTTGAGAGCGCCCTGCGAACTATGTGAATATCGTAATAGCACTCGATAGAATTTATGAGCGCCCTGTCCAATCCATGAGAATATTAAACTAGCGCCCCAGAGAATTTGTAAGCGCCCTGTAATCTAAGAGAACATCAGACTAGTAACCTAGAGAGTTTGAGAGCGTCCTGCGAGCTATGGGAATATCATACTAGCGTCCCAGAGAATCGAAGAGCGCCCTGCGAGATATGTGAATATCATACTAGCGCCCCATAGAGTCTCGGAGCGCCGTGCGAACTATGAGAATATCGGACTTGCGCCCTAGGGAGTTAAAGAGAGCCCTGCGACCTATGCGAATATTAAACTGGTGCCCGAGAGACTCTGAAAGCGCCCTGCGAGCAATGTGAATATCATGCTGGCGCCTCATAGGGTCATATTTGCACCATAGGGAGCTTGAGAGCGCCCTGTGAGCTATGAGAAGCACCCCAGCGAGTGTGGAAGCGCTCTCCGAGCTATGGGAATTTCATATTAACGCTCCAAAGAATCTTAGAGCGCCCTACGAACTATGAGAATAACAGACTAGCACCCCAGCGAGTTTGAGAGCGCCCTGCGAACTCCGTGAATATCGTAAAAGCGTTTGAATCTAAGAGCGCCCTGCGAACGATGAGAATATAAGACTAGTCCCCTAGAGAGTTTCAGATTGCCCTGCGAGCTATGGCTCGAGAGAGCCTGAGAGCGCCCAGCGAGCCATGTGAATATCATTATAACGCCCCATAGAGCCAAACTGGCGCCCTGCGAGCTATCAGAATATCATACTAGAGCTCCAGCGAGTGTGGAAGCGCTCTTCGAGCTATGGGAATATCATACTGGCGTCCTAGAGAGTGCAGAAGCGTCCAGCGAACAATGAGAATATCAGACTAGCGCCCTCAAGAATTTGAGATTACCCTACGAGCTATGGGAACAAAATACTTGCGCCAGAGAGAATGTGAGAGCGCCCTGCGAACAATGTGAATATCATACTAGAGTCCCATAGAGCCATACTGACGCCCTAGAGAGCCTAAGAGCGCCCTGCGAGCTATGAGAATATCAAACTAGCGCCCTAGTGAGTTTTAGAGTGCCCTGCGAGTTATGGGAATATCGTACTAGCGCACGAGAGAATCTGAGAGTGCCCTGCAAACTATGAAAATATTTGCTAGCGCTCCAGAGAATTTGTGGGAAACCTAGAAACTAAGAGAACATCACACTAGCGCTCTAGAGAGTTTGGGAGCGCCATGCGAGCTATGGGAATATCGTACTGGCACCCCAGAGAATCCGAGAGCACCCTGCGAACTATAGAAATATCAGACTAACGCCCCAAAGAATCTGTGAGCACCCTGTGAACTATGAAAACTATGAAAAGAGGTTGGGAGCGCCCTGCGAGCTATGGGGATATCACACTGGCACCAGAGAGAATCTGTGGGCGCCCTGCAGACGATGATAGTTTCAAAATATCCTAGAGAGTTTGAGAGTGCCCTGCGAGGAATATCATGCTGGCGCTCGACAGAATCTGAAAGCGCCATGATATGCTGGCTGCGAGCTATGTGAATATCATTCTAGTGCCCCATAGAATCTCGGAGCGCCGTGCGAACTATGAGAATATCGGGCTTGCGCCCTAAGGAATTTAAGAGAGCCCTGCGACCTATGCGAATATTAAACTGGTGCCCGAGAGACTCTGAGAGTGCCCTGTGAGCAATGTGAATATCATACTGGTGCCCCATAGAGTCATATTAGCGCACTGCGAGCTATGAGAAGCACCCCAGCGAGTGCGGAAGCGCTCTCCGAGCTATGGGAATATCATACTAGCACTCCAGAGACTCTTAGAGCGCCCTACGAACTATGAGAATATTAGACTAGCGCCCTAGCGAGTTTGAGAGCGCCCTGCGAACTATGTGAATATCGTAAAAGCGCTCAAGAGAATCTAAGAGCGCCCAGCAATCTATGAGAATATTAGACTAGCGCCCCAGAGAATTTGTAAGCGCCCGGCAAATTAAGATAACATCAGACTAGTAACCTAGAGAGTTTTGTGAATATCATACTAGCGCCTGAAGAGCTTGAGAGCGCCCTGTGAGCTATGATACTACGTATCATACTGGGGGCGAGCATGAAAGCACTCTTCGAACTATGTGAATATGATACTGGTATCCCAGAGGATCTGAGAGCGCCCTACGAACTATGGGAATGTCAGATTAGCGCACTAGCGAGTTTGGGAGCGCCCTGCGCTCGAGAGAATATGAGAGCGCCCTACGAGCTATGTGAATATCATACTTGTGCCCTATAGAGTCATACTGGCGTCCTAGAGAGCCTGAGAGCGTCCAGCGAGCTATGAGAATATCATTATAACACCCCAGCGTGGAAGCGCTCTCCAAGTTATGTGGATATCACAATAGCACCCCATAGGGTCTCGGAGCGTACTGCGGGCTGTGAGAATATCAGACTAGCACCAATGTGAGTTTTAAAGTGCCCGGCGAGCTATGGGAATATCACACTGGTGCCCCAGAGAATCTGAGAGCGCCCTGCAAACTATGACAATATCAGACTACCCTACAGAGTTTGAGAGCGCCCTGCGAGCTATGGGAATATCATGCTGGCGCTCGAGATGATCTGAGAGCGCCTCGCGCGCTATGCGAATATCATACTAGCGCCCCATAGTCATACTAGCGCCCTAGAGAGCTTGAAATCGATCTGCGAGCTATGAGAATATTATACTAGCGCCCTAACTAGCATGGAAGCGCTCTCCGAGCTATGGGAATATCATACGAGCAGCCCAGAGAGTCTGAAAGCGCCCTACGAACAATGAAAATATCAAACTAGCCCCTAGTGAGTTCGAGAGTGCCCTACGAGCTATGGGAATATCATGCTGGCGCTCGAGAGAATCTGAGAGCGCCATGATATGCTGGCTGCGAGATATGTGAATATCATTCTAGCACTCCATGTAGCCATACTAGCGCCCTGCGAGCAATGAGAATACCATACTAGCGCGCCAGCGAGTGTGAAAGCGCTCTCCGAGCTATGGGAATATCATACTGGCATCCTAGAGAGTCCTAAAGCGCCCAGCGAACAATGAGAATATCAGACTAGCGCTCTCAAGAGTTTGAGATTACCCTACGGGCTATGGGAAACAAATGCTTGCGCCAGAGAGAATCTGAGAGCGCCCTGCGAGCAATGGAAATATCATACTAGCGCCCCATAGAGCCATACTAACGCCCTAGAGAGTTTGAAATCGGCCTGGAGTTATGAGAATATAAAAAAAGCGCCCTAGTGAGTTCTAGAGTGCCATGCGAGCTATGGGAATATCGTACTGGCGCCCCAGAGAATCCGAGAGCGCCCTGCGAACTATAGGAATATTAGACTAACGCCCCAAAGAAGCTGTGAGCGCCCTGCGAACTATGAAAATATTGGACTACCGCCTGAAGAGTTTGGACTACCGCCTGAAGAGTTTGGGCGCTCGAGAGAATCTGAGAGCGCCCTGCGAGCTATGGGAATACCATACTAGCTCCCCATACAGCTATACTAGCGCCCTGGAGAGCTATGAGAATATCGAACTAGCACCCTAGTGAGTTTGAGAGTGTTTATGCTAGCGCTCCAGATAACTCGTGAGCGCCCTGCAAACTAAGAGAATATCGAAGTAGCGCCCAAGAGAGTTCGAGAGCGTCCTGCGAGCTATGGGAATATCATGTTGGCGCTCGAGAGAATCTGAGAGCGCCTCGCGAGCTATGTTAATATTTTATAAGCGCCCCATAGTCATAATAGCGCCCTAGAGAGCATGAAATCGATCTGCGAGCTATAAGAATACTATACTAGCGCCCCAGCGACCAAGGAGGCGCTCTCCGAACTATGGGAGTATCATACTAGCGCCCCAGAGAGTCCGAAAGCGAGCTATGGGAATATCATACCGGCGCCAGAGAGAATCTGAGAGCGCCCTGCGGACGATGAGAGTTTCATAATATCCTAGAGAGTTTATCATGCTGGTGCTCAAGGGATTCTGAGAGCGCCCTGTGAGCTCTGTGGATATCATACTAGAGCCCTGAAGAGCTTGAGAGCGCCTTGTGAGCTATGATATTAAATATCATACTGGGGCCCTAGCGAGTATGAAAGCATTCTCCGAGCTATGGGAATATCATACTGGCACTACGAACTGTGGGAATGTCAGATTAGCGCCCTGCGAGCTATGGAAATATCATACTGGCGCCAGAGAGAATCTGAGAGCGCCCTGCGAGCGATGAGAATATAAGGCTACCCTAGAGAGTTTGAGAGCTATGTGAATACCATACTTGCGCCTCATAGAGTCATACTAGCGCCCTGGAGAGACTGAGAGCGCCCAGCGAGCTATGAGAATATCATAATAGCACCCCAACGAGTGTGGAAGCGCTCTCCGAGCTATGTGGATATCTCAATAGCACCCCATAGGGTCTCGGAACGCCCTGCGAGCTTTGAAAATGACAAACTAGTGTCCCTGCGAGTCTGAGAGCACCCTGCGAATATCATACTGGCGCCCCATAGAGTCATATTAGCGCCCTGTGAGCTGTGAAAAGCACCCCAGCGAGTGCGGAAGCGCTCTCCGAGCTATGGGAATATTATACTAGCGCTCCAGAGCATCTTAGAGCGCCCTACGAACTATGAGAATATTAGACTAGCGCCCTAGCGAGTTTGAGAGCGCCCTGCGAACTATGTGAATATCGTAAAAGCGCTCGGGAGAATTTATGAGCGCCCTGCAATCTATGAGAATATTAGACTAGCGCCCCAGAGAATTTGTAAGCGCCCGGCAAATTAAGATAACATCAGACTAGTAACCTAGAGTGTTTTGTGAATATCATACTGGCGCCCTGAAGAGCTTAAGAGCGCCCTGCGAGCTTTGAAAATGACAAACCAGTGCCCCTGTAAGTCTGAGAGCGCCCTGCGAGCTATCGGAATATCATACTAGCGTCCTACGAGTTTTGCATGTATCATATTGGCGCCCCAGAGAGTGTGGAAGCGCCCTACGAGCGATGGGAACATCAGACTATCGTCCGAGAGAATTTGAGAGCGCCTTCCCGAGCAAACGAAAAGCCCATAATACCCCCATACTCATGGGGTTTGACATGGGTGTTTGAAATGGGTTCAACCCATGAAAACACCATCACCACGGTCCGGTGGATCCCATATAAAATACCATATTTATGGGTTACTAAGACCATTTTATGGTGTCTTGATGGTTGTGAATTTTGGCACGGACCATGTTTATGGTCTTTTCAAGGGGCTATGTGGTGTTTGAACCCATGAGTATTTGCTTGGGTTGCGTGTCTCGTAAGTATCAAACTAACGTTGAAACGCTCTGCGAGGTGTGGGAATATCATACTAGTGCTTTCAAGTATCTGAGAGTATCCCGCGAGCTATGAGCATATCATACCAGTGCCCCCTACAGTCTGGGATCGCCATGTGAGTTATGAAAATATCATACTAGCGCGGCAGAGAGTTTGACAATACCCTACGAGTTTGAAGAGATTCACAAAATTCCAATTAGCTGGATGTTTTTTACGAGCATAGGGATCATTAAATTTGTCTTCCAGAATGATAAGGCCAACGGATTTTTTTTTGGTTCAAAAAAAATATTTTTTTCGGATCCAGGAGCTGATTAGTCGCCGACTAACCGTGACTAACCGCAACTACAGCACTGTAACTACCACCTGCTAAAGTGAGAAGTGACGAGCCTAGTGGCAGTGCAGAGTCCAGTCGAGTTATATCATCCACATCAGGCCCCTTTATTGAATGTTGCCTACCACTAACCCAAGGCAATCTAGGGATATTCCTTTCCGGGAATACCCTAGATTGATCAGGAATTGAACCCGATATCTTGTTATATCAGAAGAAGTCACCAGGCCCCACACTCGACGAACCAACACCGTTATTGCCACTATCGCAACAATAACCGAGATTAATTCTATTTTCGAGCAAAGCCAACAAAACTCCATCTTCAAATCAGACCCTGATCACAACAAAAGTCTAAAAGCTTCGATTCAACCCTATGAGCTCTTAGTACTGGTCACTATGTTCGATTTCAAGTTAGTCTCTATCGAGGGATTCCATGAGAAACCGGCCGACCGCAAAATATGATCATCGTCGATTCGAACGAAACTTTGCAGGTGTGTTCGCTGTATGAATCTCCATGATATTCTCTGGCAATTGGAATATTTTGATACAAGAGTAATTTTTCAAAAGGGCGTAAACGTTTCTACGTGAATGGATTTCAATTTTTTTTTTTCGATTACTGTATTTTATACAGCAAAACTATCTGAGAACAAGTTACAGGGAATGAATATTCTGTCCGAAAAAAATATACACTGAAAAAAATGTTGTGTCATTTTTCAAAAAAACAAAAAATTATGATAAAAATTTAAATTGCGAAAAAACCCATTTTTTAATTTTTTTATATTTTGTTACCAAAAACCTAAAGAGAAAAGAAACATTTTGATGGAGAAAAATCGGTAAAAAAGTTTTTCTAACAATAACTTCGTACATGTTTTTAAATTTCATACTAATTGACATACAAAATTGTAATTTTATTACAGAATATAATTCTAAGCACCATTTAAAATCAAAATGCATTTAACAAAAATCTTCCAAAATGCGATAGTTTTCGAGATATTTAAAATTTTGCTACTTCAAAAACAATTAATTCGTGTAATTATGCTCTTTTTAAAAGTTATTCGCGTTACCCCATCAAAAAATGTAAAAAATTTAATGTTTATCGTTTTAAAGACGTAAAAGCAACCTTTTTAGTGTATTTGGATCATGGAGAAGCTTTCAGTAAAAAAGTTTTCCTAACAGCAACTTTTGACATTTTTTTATAATTCTTACTATTTGCAGTCAAAAATACAATTTTCATTTTGAATATGATTCTAAACGCCATTTTAAATCGAAATGCTCTTAACAAAATTTTTCTAAAATGTAGTAGTTCTCGAGATATTTTAACTTTTGTTTTAACAACACAATTATTTTGTTTTATTTCGACCTTTTCATAAGTTAGTCGCGTTTCTCCATCAACAATAATAGGTTTTTCAAAAGGCCCGTAAACTTTCGTGCAACTTTCTCTTTGACATTAAGGTGATATTGTAAACCATTTGAAAGTTACATGAAAGCAACCAAAATATATTTCAACCATAGGATCTGTTGATTAAACTATATAGCTGAATCATATGTTGGTTGTTTTCATGTAACTTTAAAATGTTTCACAATATCGCCTTGATGTCAAAGAGAACGTTGCAGAAAAGTTTACGGGCCTTTTGAAAAACCTATTATTGTTGATGGAGAAACGCGACTAACTTATGAAAAGGTCGTAATAAAACAAAATAATTGTGTTGTTAAAACAAAAGTTAAAATATCTCGAGAACTACTACATTTTAGAAATTTTTTGTTAAGAGCATTTCGATTTAGAATGGCGTTTAGAATCATATTCAAATAGAAAATTGTACTTTTGACTGCAAATAGTAAGAATTATAAAAAAATGTCAAAAGTTGTTGTTAGGAAAACTTTTTTATTGAAAGCTTCTCCAGGATCCTAATACACTAAAAAAGTTGCTTTTACGTCTTTAAAACGATAAACATTAAATTTTTGACATTTTTTGATGGCGTAACGCGAATAACTTTTAAAAAGAGCATAATTACACGAATTAATTGTTTTTGAAGGAGCAAAATTTCAAATATCTCGAAAACTATCGCATTTTGGAAGATTTTTGTTGAATGCATTTTGATTTTAAATGGTGCTTAGAATTATATTCTGTAATAGAATTACAATTTTCTATGTCTATTAGTATGAAATTTAAAAACATGTACGAAGTTATTGTTAGGAAAACTTTTTTACCGATTTGTTTTTCAATAATGCAATTACATTCAAAATGTTTCTTTTCTCTTTAGGTTTTTGGTAACAAAATATAAAAAATTTAAAAAATGGGTTTTTTCGCAATTTAAATTTTTATCATCAATTTTTGTTTTTTTGAAAAATGACACAACATTTTTTTCAATGTATATTTTTTCCAGACAAAAGTATTCATTCCCTGTAACTCGTTCTCAGATAGTTTTGCTGTATAAAATATAGTAATCGAACAAAAAAAAATTGAAATTCATACACGTAGAAACGTTTACGCCCTTTTGAAAAGTTGCTCTTGAGTCAAAATAATCTTATTACCTGTGGAAAATATTTAGTCTTGCATGACGGTAAAACGTGTAAAGTTTCATAGGAATCTAAGATGGTCGGTCATGATTTTAAAGATTTTCGGACGGATCTTCGTTGAATTCCTCTAATGTTTATCGCACGCTTGGCTCAGACTTCTGTAGGCATCTCATTAATCTTTTTAAAACTTTATTAAACAATTAACAAAAATCCATCATCATCATAGCGAATATAATAACTTAGTGTGACTAAATGCAAATAATAGAAGAGAAAAAAATTAAAGGGTTGTGTACAGGACACGACCACGGTGACATTAAAAATGTAGCTTTTTTCAAGTGCGTGCAGATGAATTTTATCTATCACATCTATTAATCAATCAAGTATTTCACTAGGTGATTGGCATTATTTGGCTGATCCATCTAGTAAAAATAGGCTGGTCTGTCCAAAAAATATATTCAAAAGAAAAGTTCCATATTGAGAGCTGTGATGAGGAAGCCCACGCCCGCCAACGAAAATATACAGATTCTCCATGAAATATGAAATTTCATTTTCCATTTAAATTTTCAATAATGTACTAGTGAACTTAAGTAAACAATCATAAGTTTACGTAATTCTTGATCGATTAGTGGTGGAAAAAATGAAATTATTTGATAAATTACATTGTTATGCAACGTTCGCACTACCAGTTAAAACGGGTTTTTATGCTATCTTGGTGACATTTTTCTTGTTGCTAATTATTAAAACGTGTTATAACTCTGTAGTGTAAACATTGTATTATTAAACCAATTCTGCAGCGTTTTATGTTATATAGGTGTTTTATGTGGTAATAGGAATGACATAATCATATATTACATATTATCTTCAGTACAGCGGTTTCATAATTTAAAACAGATTTATTTTAAAATTTAAATTGGTATACCTAACCGTTCTATTTGTTGTATACTTTGAAACGCGATTAGAACTGTGTTTTAAATACATAGAGCAGGACAGATACTCTGATTTCTCTTTTCTGAAATTAGAAAACAAAAAGTTCTGCTGGGAATGTGATTGTTTCCGATGCAATTACACTCAGATTTTTCACGCAGGGGATACAGGCCGTGTAAATGAAAACCACGTAAATTTAAAAAAACGCGTTAATGAAAACCGCGTAAATTTCAAAATCCGCGTAGAAAAACCTGAGTGTACTCTCCTATATAAAATACTACGCTGCTGAACAGTGCAATAACTACAGAAGCACGTTGTCAGATGCCTTGCTGATAAAAAACATATAACCGAAATATGAAACATGAAAACCAATAGGCTCTTTACCCTACGCAGCTACAAAGCGCCGTAACCATGGATTAACAAGTTACAACGCACACGCATGCATAAAAATAAATATATTTTTTTCAAACGCAACACTCTTAAGCAGCACACACCGTATTGAATTAAATCCAAACCACCCCGCCCACCCACTTTGCAAATCATTCTGTGACACCATGCTGGTACCCGAAAAATCCGCACACGGCCACCGCTGCCGAAAATGCATAGCGCCTACCGCTTATTGTAGTGCCCAGACGCTGCAGCTATGATCTTACCCGTTCGACATAAGAACAAAAACTGATTCAAACGGGTACGCGTCACCTCTATTTATAAACTAACCGTATATGGTTTAGTCACTTAGGTGCGAGTGTGTGCAAATGCCAACGTTACCGAAAATCGATAGCGCTTATTGCATCGCCCGGAGACGATGTTGCTCGTATGGAATAAGAGCAACAACTGATTTAAACGGACATGCGTTGCTTCTATTTATGACTTTTTGTGTTTCATCGAGCAACTAAGCTGCCCTCTCTTGACGGCTGTGTCTGAGAAATCTGCCTCACGAATGGTAATTTTCCCGTTTTTCGTGAACTTTTTAATTTTACCAATTTCCAAAAGTCTACTTTTATTGGGGAGATATTAAATTATTACCAATATTTAAGTTAGGTGTTTCTGAATCGGTTGGTGTATGAATGATTAAAATCCATCTAGTAATATCGGAGTTATAAGCGTGCAAACCTTACATAGTTTCGTTACATGGGAGATAGTTTAGATTTTAGAATGACACCTAGCCCCAGATAGTGGAGTAATACATTTTTAATGTCAAAAATACAATCTTCGTGGTATTACCGCAGACTAACAGACATAACACTATGAGAGAATTCCCTCAAAAAACATCGATCCGACAATTTTCCCAGAACACTAGCGCCACCTTTTATTCACGGTCCCAAACACTCATTTACTGGTTGGTTACCCCTCAGGCTTGGGAGCAATTTTTCACTAGCGGGCTATCCCCCATACGCTTGTTCATATGACAGTGGCGCCATAATTTCAAATGTGGTCACAGTCTCAACTACAAATATATTTAAAATGACCGTTAAAGCGGGCGAAGCTTTGTTTTTAAGTGTTATGTCTGTTAGTCTGTGGTATTACATAGTTATTAAATAACTCCAACATATAAAAATTCAAAAAATCTGTCTACACTCTTAAATAAAAGTAATCTTGAAAAGACTAGATTTTAATTATTCTTAAACTAAACTGGATATAAGCTTTGCAATGATTACTTTTTTTGACCAAATTTAATCATTGCTATGACTATTATGGGTTTAGTTTGAAAATGCTTATTTTTTTCAGTCGCACTATTCCATCATTCATATGTTCCCATCAGTTTGTTGACAAGCAGAGATGCCAGATTTGCAGACAAGTCTGCAAATTCGCAGACTTTTAATTTAAGCAGCAGATTTTTTCGATGACGCAGATATTTGCAGATTTTTCAGTATGGTTGCAGATATTTGCAGATTTTTTAGTTTGGTTGCAGATATTTACAGATTTTTGAATATAAAGGCTTTTGGATACACTAGCTTTCCTGACATTTTTTGTTCTTCCCAGACTTTTAAAATTATTATTGCAGACATTTGAAAAAAGTACCTGGCATCTCTGTTGACAAGTTTTTCTTCAGCGATAAATAAAACGAAGCAGCTTTCGAAATTATTTTCATTTTTATATCTTTTTTACCGTAACTTTATAATATTTATATTCTCGCGGTCGTTGTGTACGGATCAATCTTGGAACAAAACATTCAGTGAAAACCTTCGCGGTAAGTTTGTAAGTCATTGCCAAGAATTGCAAAAAAAGTTTCGATTTCTAGTAAAGATGTATTTCAAGTCAATCCAAGTAGCGTTAAATCAATCCAAATATAAATATTAAAATTTCTCTCAAATTTTCTTTTCCATAATGCCACAAATAACTAATTAAGCACCAGCAGCCACCACTTTCGCCAGCAGAACCATTCAAATGTTAGTGATACAACCCTACCATCCAAGGATAATATTTTATAAGTAAGTGTAGAGCAAATGGTTCATCTTGATCCACCCATTCTGCCGCAAGAGACGCGTCCTTTGATTACATACTAGTCAACGCATTCCATTTCGTAGGTAATGTAACAGCGTGGATGAATAATTTGTTGTTACATCAACCAGCTGATCATTTTTTCTCTTAACAGTTTTTCTACGTATTGGGAACGATTACGTAAACTAGTATACACACACGAGGTTGAACCAACGAAATTGACTCTGCTTCATATGTAATCTCCGGTTTCGACAGCCAGATAATTTGATTTATCACTAAATATATCAGATGAAATATGCTGCTCGAAATTCTTAGGAGTTTTGCTATTGGAACAATTTTCACACTCATGTGCGGAAGCATTGGATCGACATGGGACTACAGAAAACCTTCGGAGGAAATAACTTGATTTGTAACGCACAGCGGATATCAAACAAAAAAACAGTGATACTTATAAAGGACTCGTAAGTAAAAATTTGCCTTAATTTTGAATAATAGGAAATACCTGGAACAAGAAGAGAAAGTAGAAAAGAGTGACTTTCGTATTTACAAGCAGTTTAAGCTTTTTGAGTATTGTAACTATCTATTACTGATGCTTCACCATGCGCAGTGATGTATTTTGAGCAAGCTTTTTATGTTCCTGTATACACAGAGCCTCGATCACTATAACGTTTACTTCTGGTCTCTACAATATCCTTGCGATATGCACTATAACAGCACACTTTAATCAGGGATAGGTAGTAGCTTAATGATAGCCGAATTGTGTGACTGGAAACTACCCAAGATTGCTGCAGTTGGATGACGTTCGATTGGGACGGTCGTCTCGCTCCTTGGTTAAGAGATGGGATATGTTGGTATCTCTGCTTGCAAGGGTTTGGTTATGTGGGGGAGCCGGGTGCTCGGTAAAATAAAGCACTGCGCACGCTGACAAGAGCAACGGTTAGACGGTTGGACTATCATCAGGAACAAAATGCCATTCACAGGTTCTGCGTATTCAATATGGCTTCATGAACCCAGTTTGGGGAGTCAAGATTTACATGTAGTTTTGACCGGTGGTTTCCATGCAGGGAAATGTATTTTAACTAGACACACACATCAATAGTAATGTCCCATTAAATAATTATAGCTCAACAAGAGTGTGGGAGACCGGGACAAGTTGGTAAGGATTTACGAATTTTCTACGCTATAGGTTACATAACATAGCCTTTGTTTTCTAGAAACTAAATACAAGAAATTTTGTGGGTATTTCGCTACATTTTAGATACTACTCTTTCCATGGAATCTCACTCATGCCGATGCTACTGGATGCTTGTTATTGAGCTGGTTTTGTATATGTGAATCGCAATCAGAAATTGTCCAGCAGAAATATTTTTTGTTTGTAATAAAGTCTTTTAGACAAGAAGTTACAAATGCCTTGTACGCAGCGCACCTGGGTTCGATTCCCGACTCCGCACATAGGATTAGAAATTTTTCATAAGAGATTTTCCTAACCCGAAGAGGCGAATGACCTTAAGGTTAAAATGTCTATTGTCGAAATAAAAAAAAGTTACAAGACGTTTTCCTAAAAACTAAATGCATTACACGGAAACTTATACTTTACTCTCAACTTCATTTTCTTTTTTTTTTTTTCAACAAATGTTGAAAAAATAATGTTTCTATACATCTTTGTTTGTTATCAATATGCGTCGGGCCCACGGTCATGATTCCTTGTATAGACTTCATATATTTCATTCATTCACTTCAAATTCGTACTTTTCACGGAAAGATGCTGAAAAGCTTACTTACAGTTGCTTTATTGTAAATTATACACTTAGGGCCGATTTCTTCACCCTTACTTAACTCTTAAGCCAAGTTTAAACGCACTTGTAGACCTGGTTTAAAAGTTAAGTCGGGGTGAAGAAATCGGCCCTTAGTCCACTTTATTGAAGGTTATACCACAGATAACAGACGTTTAGGCTCGATTTCAATCGTGTTTAAATACCCGCTACTGAAATTCCGAATAAATCAGACGCCTGAAACACGTTTGGCAAACGTTTGTAGATGGCGCAGTGATCGATACAATGCAGTTAGAGTGCAGCTGTCAAACACGTGTAGCAAACAGTTGCGCATATGGCAATAGTGAAAGACGGATTTCTAACGTTTATCAATTTGAAAGTTTACACAGGTTTTTGAAGAAATTTTGTTCTAGCCTAAACGTCTGTTATCTGTGGTTATACATATAGCTCAAGAATTATCTTAGCATTTCGAATCGTATACGACCATTGTTGATCAGCACAA
Organism: Topomyia yanbarensis; assembly: GCF_030247195.1. Classification (NCBI taxonomy): domain Eukaryota; kingdom Metazoa; phylum Arthropoda; class Insecta; order Diptera; family Culicidae; genus Topomyia; species Topomyia yanbarensis. Next base: position 193,400,834 of record NC_080672.1, on the reverse strand, counting down.
ACTACACTGTTTAATCGCATTCATCTTTAGAATTGGCGCGTCGGTTTCTACTTGCAATTCCTCATTTTGGCAGAAAAAGTTTTAGCAAAAACGTATGTTGAAATTATTCGATATGTTATGTCCACTTGCCCCACCATTAATTATACTAATTTGGGTACGTACTTGATGTTTTTGGCTTTCTTATAAAGAAAGTGTATGCAATCATTCTGAAAACTAGCTCTTTTACCGAGGGCCGAAGACCGAGTCTCATATGCCATTCGACCCCCTAAAAAAACTGCTCTTACCCAGAACCTGATTCCTTCTCCGCCCTACCTTACGGTATATCTTCGGGGAGGGGTTTTTTAACTGCGTAGACCCCACTCTAATCCCACTACTTAGTAGTTACTTACTTCAGTAGGATTACCGCACCACTCCTCGGTACACCACCAATTCTCAACCATCCACACAGGCTGGCAGTTTCTGTATGGTAGTCAGAAAGCTAGCTGTGGGTCGAGACTTAGTGCTCTTTCCCTTTAACGACAATCGGGGCGGCAAACTTCAGATTGTCTAATTTACCGAGCCCTTTGGCTCCCCTGTGCCATTCAGCACCACGACTCAGCTCCCTTGGGCCATTCAGCACCGCAACTTCCATTCAACACCACTTACTCGTTGAGCTTCCAACTTGTTCGCGAACTACTTGGTCTATTCCCTCACGATGGACCTAGCCTACTCCGAAGAATTCCCCAGCGAGAGAAGTTATCCTCAAATCGAGCCAACCGACCAGTTGTCGAGGTCAGTTCGGCGATTCGGGTGGAGCAGAGCGGCCAGTTCGCTGATTCTCCGATAACTGGTGGTGTCTCGTCGTGGTCTACTCAGTCTAGTCCCCGGCCGTGAATCTAGCTTACACCGACGGAGAGTTCCCCGACGAAAGAAATTCTCCGGATCCGATTCTTGTTGGTTTTCGCTATATTTCTGTCTGGCAAACCGGTAGGGTGCCGTGGTCGGTTTGGAGATTCTGGGTGGAGCGTGGCATGCGGTTCGCTGGCGCCCCAGCGACCCATAACCGGTGCTTTATTGCGGTCTACTTGAAAAGTCCCTGGTGGTGAAGGTAGCCGACTCTGGCGGAGAGTTTCCCGGGAGTGGTTGCGAAACCGTTACTCGCCGTTCATCGCGCTATTTCCGCCGTAAGGAAGTCGTGATCTGTGCCACCACTTTCCTTTTTCTGTACTGTCCCATTCCTGCTACCACATCACCATCGAATCGATCTTCCGCACGTTTCTGGTGTTTCGCCGATTGTAGCATTCAGTATCCTCCGTCAGGGTAATGCATAGGGGGATCATCGCGGCGATAACGCATACTGCCTCAGACGATATTGTTTTGTACGCACTCTCCACTCGTACGACCATCAGCCGGAATGACCTGTTCAGCTTTTCACAGTTATGCTTGGTTTTTAGTGCCGCATCCTAGGCAGGAACCCCATATCGCAGTATCGATGCCGAAACAGTAGATAACAGACGTTTCGCGTTGCTTCTCGGACCGCTAACGTTTGGCATGATCCTCGCTATTGCGCTCGTTGCTTTCGCTGACTTTTCGCAGGCTTAGTCGATGTGGTTGTTGAAGCTCAACCGGTCGTCGATTATTACTCCCAATTGCTTCAGTGCGCGCTTCGATGCAATCACGTGCCCTCTGACGTCGATCTGCATCCGCTGAACCGCTTTGCACTTGCCGACCAACGACACCTCCGTCTTGTGGTGAGTTATTTGCAGCTTGACCGCGTTCATCCAGCTCTCGATCGCGTCTATTGTCTCCGTCACCCACACCTCCACTTCTTCAAGTATCTCACCCATCACGTTTTTTGTTTGTTATGGGAAACTTTGCCACTGCGACCACTATTCAGAGTATCTTTTGTGGCTGTCACCGTTAGTGACACGTCATCCGCGAAATCCACGATTTTCACTTTCCTGAATTTGAAGTACCATATTTATTCTAATTCAGCAAAGACGGTCCAAAACGGAGAATTCCGGGAAAATCTCCTTAACACAAAGGGAACCAGGGAAAAGTATGGATTTCTCTCCTTTCTTATTTAGCGTATGATAAAACTGAACTGCTTCATATGAGGGTACTAGAACAAGTGACGGTCCGGCCGTCTTTTATTACCTTTCGCATTAGTCACGTTACAATGCGTTATTCTTTTTGACTTGAGATCATACGCAAAGCGCGTATGCTACAGCCGCAGTGTTAAGACCTCATCGTACATCCCGTTTCAAAGATTTGGCCCGATAATGGAGCCCTGAGGAACGCCCGTTGTGACACGCATTGACTTCTGCCCGTTCGTATCGTACAGCAGCACTCTGCTCTGGAAGTAGCCTTTCGGGACCTGTCATAGATAATCGGGATCCTTCATTCTGTGCAGCGCTACCGCGATGGCTCCCCGGCTGGCGCTGTTAAATGCATTCTTCAAATCCATCGTGACCACAGCTTTTAGATTCCTTCACAGCACTGTCGAGCACTGTCTGAATCGCCTCCACTGTCGATACATCTCTGCGAAATCCGAACTGCATCTTGGACAGTCCGCGCTGACCCTCCGTCCATTTTATCAGCCTGTTAAGAATGATCCTTTCCAGGAGTTTTCCGAGTATATCCAGCAGAATGGGCCTATACGAGGCCGGATCGCTCGGTAGCTTCCTTGTCTGAGTTAGTTTAGCATGGGGCCAAGCAGTGCATGGTTGTTTATCAGTACTTGATTAGCACGAACTAAATATTTTTGTGAATTAATGGTTAGGTTTACTGCCCATAACAGCATAAGAGTCCCATGTTGAAAAACAGCAAGCCGAGAAAAACGCTGTTCAAGATTGTCCCATCCATTGAGCCAAATGGATGGGACAACCATGTTTTGGTATTTTTTTTTTTTTTGATATTTTCTGAACAAACCCGGTAATCTTATTCGTGCCGTGTGATTCAGTGGTGATACAGAATACAATCCAACGGATAACTCATTTTCGACAAAAATCCACATGGGACTCTTATGCGTTTATGGGCAGTTTAGGTCAATTGCATGTTCAGAAGATTTATAGTAAGTAATACGAGTCATGTTTTGGTTGGAACTTTTTAGTTCAACATTTTACCGCATAGAGGGCGCAACCACCAACTTTTCAACGGAAAGAAATAGAGGTTAGGTGTCTTCCACAAAGTTGTAGAACAAGTATTTTTATATAATTCTTCCGACCATCTCGATATTCCCTCTCGCAGGTTGATGGGATTGACGGTATTGTAAACATCATCAAGCCACAATATATTCAATAGAGTTATCTAAATATAAGGACCTTCGCTCTTTTTAGTTTTTATTTGCACCAAGTTCTACTACTAGAGGTTAATTAGTTCTCATGTTAATAATCCACCAAACATTATGACTACTGAGGATTTGATTTATATAAGAAGCCCGCTTCAAGATGTTGATTACAATACGCCTCGATAGTGGTGTGTCGAGGAGGCCGGGAGGGCTGATATGAGCCTTTTGTCTGTTCTATACCTTTCCTCTATTCACCAGCTCATAACCAACAATCAACCAGTAACAAATAGATAATTGAGAAAGGATGTGCTATGTGTGGTGATTGGCTATTCAAGTATTAGTAGTGTTTGAAGTACTAATGTATGTCTCATGTGATGATCATAACTTCAGCTGTATCTTGTACCTATCTAATCTATTACGTCTCTCATATATTGTCTTTTATTTCTTCTTTTCGAGTCCTATACTGCCATTCTACATCCGCCTTCAGCTGGGTCAACAAAGATGGTGATAGTGAACGTCTTAACACTCACACATTCTCAAACGCGGTCTCAGCGGGAACCTACAAAAATGCCATCGTGCACGCGATTACGAATCGGTCACGTCCGAAAGTCTATCCTTGATCCTAGAAGTCTAGGTCCATGCCTTCAGCTGGACCAATTAAGAAAATACGCACATACCTATTAGACAACACGTCTCATGGCGACATGACCGGGAACCCTATCGATATAAACGATCCCACTCTCTGCCAGAATTCAAACCGCGCACTGAAAATTTAATATCAGACTCACGGTTCGCGCAACCATTCAAGAACACACGTTACAAAATCACGTCAGCGCACAAACGTTAGAGCCCCTTGTGATTTTCCAAGCAACCTACGAACTCGCAAACATGATTACACCCCGGTGATAAGGTGAAAATCTCAGCACTCATAAACTTACCAACACGATCTCAAGCGTCAACCTACAAACTCCCGCGCTCGCGCCATCATGAATCGGGATCGTCCGGAAGTCTCTATCCTCGGTACAAACAATCTAGGTCCTTGTTAATTATTAAAAAATAATAAAATTGAAAAATAACTACCATATCCACTAGACAAAACGTTCCATGGCGACATGACCGGAAACTCTAGTGATATGGGGTAACTCTCTCCCTGTCAGAATGTGATCCGTACACCGAAAACTAAAGATCAGAATGACGGTCCGCGAATATATGAATCGCCGCAGGGTTTCAAAATCGAATTTATACACGCGAAGTCACATACACGCGAGTACACGCGACAAACACGTCAACATACGAACGCTTAAGCCCTTCGCGGTCATCTACGCACACCTATGCCCGCGATCGCGTAAACTTGATAACACTGCGGCAATTGTGTGAACGTTTTAGTACTTACGAAGTTACAAACGCGATCTCAAACGCCAACTCGCAAATGCGCGATCATGAATCGGTCACGTCCGGAAATCTTTAACCTTCATTCTAGCAATTTAGGTCCATACATTCAGTTGGACCAATCAAAAAAAAAATAAAGCTCATATCCACTAGACCACGCGTTCTACGACGACATGATTGGGAACTCTAATGATATGGAAGAACCCACTTCCTTCTAGAATCTGAACCGTACACAAAAAATTAAGCATCAGATTCACGGTCCGCGCGCGATCATTCTAGAACACACGCGAATATGCGAAAGGCACACGGTTATCAAATAGAATTTATACACGCGAAGTTCATACACGTTAGCACACGCGACATACAAACGCGCACGCGACATACAAATGCACACGCGACATACAAACGCACACGCGATCGAGCACGTTAACGTACAAATCTTCGAGCCCTTCGCGATGATACACGCGATCGCGAGTCCCTACGCCCGCACATACCTGAACCGTACAATGAATATCACATTCAGAATCACGGCCCGCTACAATTGGCCTAATGCAGTGTTTTATTGGGCGACATTGCCTGTCTCGTCTGCAAATTGTAGTATGTGATTCTGACGGGGAGCCCTTCCGAGAACCTAGCTCTACAGCTCCAGTAGGACAACTCTCGAAAAAAAAAAAATTCTTCGAACATCTCGATATTCCATCTCACTTCTATAAAAAGTTAGTGTTGGCGCCCTTTATGCGGTCACAGGTGGAACTAAAATGTTCTAACCAAGACATAACTTGTATTATGTACTACAATTCTTCTGAACATACTATTCAGCTAAATCTAACCATTATCTCACGTATGTATGTATAGTTGGTGGGAATCGAGTACCGATACACAACCATGCACTGCTAGGCCCTATGCAAAACTGACTCAGACATCACTTCGTTAAAAGTTTCTTTCAACAAAGCCGGATTCACTAGCAGTCTTCGACAAAGTTGTAGGCAATGCGAGCTAGTGGGTTTTATCCATGTAAATTGTCGAAAAATCCCATACAAACTTGACACGTTGGTCCAGTAGCTAGACTTGTCCGATTTGCTTCAAATTTGGAGCAAGTACTCCTCGTGGGACTAGGAATCGACTCAGGCATGGGCCGATAGGGGTCATTTTTTTTTCTTCTTGTCACTCTAATGCTCATGCACTTCGTTTGTGCTAGTCTCTGGCGGATACCGCTCGTTCGCTGTATGCATTTCGATAGAGCCAGTATTCTGCGCACAGACGGTGTTTCTTCGACGTCTCTCTACGCTGCTTGGAGCCGGCAACTCGATTCGCCGGGCTCTGATTATACTCCAACGTATGCATCCCTGCAGCACTGTAACTGATAGTGATTGTTAAAAACAGTCGGTCGTCGATTATCACGCCCAATTCCTTTATGTTACGTTTCGAATCGATGGTATACTGCCCATAACAGCATAAGAGTCCCATGTTGAAAAACAGCAAGCCGAGAAAAACGCTGTTCAAGATTGTCCCATCCATTGAGCCAAATGGATGGGACAACCATGTTTTGGTATTTTTTTTTGATATTTTCTGAACAAACCCGGTAATCTTATTTGTGCAGTGTGATTCAGTGGTGAAACAGAATACAATCCAACGGATAACTCATTTTCGACAAAAATCCACATGGGACTCTTATGCGTTTATGGGCAGTATATTCCACAGTGATTTTCGCCAGTTGCACTGCCTTTCGGTTGCTCGGCACAAGCCTCTCTTTTCATCGGAGCCCTCTTCATTTGTTTAATCTGATTTTGTTATTTTCATTTTATTTATTCGTTATATTCGTTTTAGTAATTAATTTATTATTTTACTCATTTAAACAAAATCATCGTGTTTCTTTTATTTTCTATTCAATGTAGTTACTCGTTAATGTTTCGCCTTTCCGCTGGCAGCTGACGACCGTCAGTAGGATTGTGCATCTACCAGTGCCCCTTGCAACATGCGGTCGCATGCTGCAGCAACGATTTGTGGTGAAGCTTGAGCGGATGATTCAGAATTTCCATTTTCTGTGTCCGCATCCCATGTTTGTATCCTGGGAGCTGTACCGAATACTATTTCACCAAGTGCGTCACCAACTAGTGGATCGCCAACCAAATCGGTGGAACACACGAGACGTCCGTCCAAAGATATTTGCTAATCGTCGTCATCGGACCAAGTTGGTTCACAAAAGAAGGTGTTATAATCGAATTAAATAAAAAAATGTGTTCCAGACACGTCTAGAAGACGTTTCTAAGCTATTGATACCCCCGCAAATCACCTTTGAAGCCAGTTCCACAACATCTTCCCTGATATCAGACGCGTTTACATAGCTAGGACGAAACCAGAGACAACAAAGGTTAGATTTAGTGTTTGTTTTATATGGTATTTCAATGCCTTTTGGTCATCACTAATTTTTTTTTTCATATCTCTAGGCCCTTAACTATAACTTGAACACGACAAAGCAGCATCGAGCCACAACGATGACCGCCTCTCGCTGTTCGACATCTTGGATCTTGAGCACGCGTCATAAGGTCTGAAAATAAACGTGCGGCAGAAGATCCAAAACCATTCTAGAGTCAACGTCTGATGGCTCTATCGCAACATAGTGTCAAGCACTGCTAATAGGTGTTTATGGTGCATAAGTATTACGACGCACAATGTTGTTTCAAATACTAAGCACTATCCATGATCGCATATTTGTCCCGTTTTCTATAAGATTTCCTACCTTTATTGGACTGGTTTGCGACCATGGGCAGTGGGGGCACTTATGTGTTATCAGCCGTTCTCAACCTTTTTATTCCCACGGCCCCCTTCGTAACCACCCAGCATTGTTGCGGACACCCACGGCTCAATATCCATTTTGTGTACTACCCGAATATTATTTTCAGTCCGTTATAAAGCTCTTTCCGATATAAATAATTTTCTTCGCGGGCCACTGGTAACTACTTCACGGCCCCCAGGTTGAGAATCGCTGTGTTATAGCATTCGGCGTCTTGTATGAACATTTATCAATCAGAAAAGAATGCTTCGTCCTTGACGGAGCGTCAAAGTCCGAATTAAAAAAAATGCCAAGCTTTTGTGTAGCGTACGAAATAATGTTACCCTGACAGCTTTAAAACTTCATATTTTCGAATACTGCTCCACATTCTGTTCAACCCTTTTCAAATATTCATTCCCAATACAATTTTTGAATTATAATTTGCAGCTCAACGGTTCAGGCATCGATTAACTTCGAATGTATCGAAATTTGTTGGCATTACTCGTGTCATCGGTGAGCTGCGGTTCGAGGAAGATAAAAATGATGGACCAGTGAATAGTGAAGACTTACGCACGCTTGTTACTACTGGGCCATCAAGGAGCCAACCGCAGTAAGGATGTGCAAGAAGTGAAATAGTCGCGGGGATCCCTCTGGATTCCACATTGTGAATCTCCGTAAAGTTATCATGCACGGCAATTGAACTCTCAGAGAGGTCGTATTGGAATTCAACTCGTGCGGTGTGATCATGTAGGGTTTCATTCCTGCCTAGGCAGATATACGATTAATGTGATGCTATGCAGGTTAACAAATGTCTTATGTAAATTGTAGACAAGAAATCTAATTATCTTATCCTTCGCTAGCAGACAACCATGTGTACTAAAGAAGCTCATCAAGGATATGAACTAGGACCCGTCTATAAGGTTTCGACGAAACATATCAACACTCTGGAAAAGTTGTGGAAGGAAAACGTGGATACAATTTGGAGAAATACACCATTGATAGAAAGTCATCATCCTATTTTATGGCTATCAGCATTACAATATTATCGATCCTCTGGTGAAGCTCAAAGCAGATAATGACATATACTCTTATAAAGGAGCGACTTGAAGTTAGTGTATAGTGATGAGTTGAGGTTGCTATACAGGCGAACTGCACAGACTTAGGAACTGTATGGGTTATACCATTCAAGGTCCCTATATTTACGGACATCACCAGGAACTGATCGACTGCCATTCACATTCAGCTGTGTATTTTATGTAGAAGTGCATGACTCAAAAAAATAAATGTGATTTTTTTCGGCATCATTATCGTCGATTTGGTTTAAATCAATAAGACTGTCAACATATTGAGGTTTGGTTCGGACTTTATCAAATCTACGGAATTTCGTTCGGCAATCCAGGTGAGCAAAACAGCCATTATAGTCCTTTCATTATAAAAAATTTAAAAATGTTCATCTCTTCATGTAGGTCCCGTCAATAGCACGATAAACTGCTAAAGAAACTATATCCTCCGTAATCACGACCCCTTCAGACACATTTGGCCAAAACTAGCTAAGGCAGATTATCAACGGTCGGGATGTTTAAGAACATATCGAATAAATTTCTGCAGATAATACAGCAGTAACAGACGTTGCAGTGGTCAATCAAGCCAAGCGTATTAAGCCGTAGACCGCGAAATTGGCCTCACATCGAGGCAACAGTTTCTCTCTACAGCTTTGGTAACCGGTAGTCCCCGGAATCAATGTTATAGTGCACAGGAATCTCATAAATATAATACAATATAACATAAATATAAACATAAAACTTCATTTTGTCGTTTTCTTCCTTTTTGTTTTGAAATTTTTCTTCTTTTTATTTATTTATTTATTTATTTATTTATTTGGGAGCAGGGAAAAGCCCGCTGGAGCTGAATTTAGCTTTAACTCTCTCCAGCAGGCATAAAACCTCCTCATCTTTTATATCAACAGATAACAAATATCCAAATGATACAATTCAACACTTATAACTACAATTAAAGCTAACAGCAAATCTTAATTACTATGAACTATTACTAGTCTACAGCTAATAAGATAATGAGCTCAAAAACGATTTTTTGATGGCATTACGGGACAAATGAAAGTCGAAGTCGTTGGAACAGCGATTGAAAAGACGGCACATACTGACGAAAGGTCCGTTATAGCCATAATTTGTTCTGGCTAACGGAATGCGAAAGAAAGGATGGGTTCGAAGACTACGACGATGAATGTCTATGTCCAAAAGTAGCAGAAGTTCAGAGCAGTCGATTCGAGATTGCAGTAAATCGGCGATGAAAACTGCTTTCGAAACATCTCGGCGTACAGACAGGAGATCGAGATCAATAAGCTTACAACGATCTATGTAGCTCGGTAGGTGCAGTGGGTCCCTCCATGGGAGTCTACGAAGTGCGAAACGAACGAATTTGCGCTGAATGGCTTCGATGCGTTGAATATCATTATGGTAATAAGGTGCCCAGACTACATTGCCATACTCGAGTGTAGAACGGACTAAAGCACAATAGAGTGCTTTTAAACAATGTATGTCGGTAAAGTTCTTGGAGACACTAAAAATGAATCCTAGCAGCTTGGAGGCCTTAGAAATAGTGTACTCAATATGGTGTTTGAAGTTTAGTTTGGGATCTAAGTAGACTCCCAAATCTTTAACATATGATTCCCGTTTGAGAACGGTTTGTGAGATATTGTAGTCGAAATTAACTATCGAGTGTTTGCGAGTAAAGGATATAACCGAACATTTGGAGGCATTTAACATCATCCTATTGGAATAGCACCAATTGGTGAATACATCCAACTGGGATTGCAAGAATTCTGCGTCTTTGGCATTCCTGATAAGGTGAAATAGTTTAAAGTCATCGGCAAATGATAGTTTCTTGCACTTAAGCAAATGGATTAGGTCGTTTAAATAGAGCAAGAATAGGAATGGTCCGAGATGACTACCCTGAGGAACTCCGGAGCTGATGGCAAATGGTGGAGTCGTGCAGTCGCCAATTTTCACTGCCATTTCACGTTCGGTTAGATACGAGTGGAGCCAGTCCAGGAAGGAGCCGTTAAATCCAAGTCTGCTTAATTTGGAAACTGTTATCTGATGATTAATTTTGTCGAATGCCGCGGAGAAGTCGGTGTATATGGCATCTACCTGCAGTCTTGCTTGCAAGCATTGACTTATGAAAGATGTGTAAGATACCAAGTTTGTGGTAGTTGACCGTTTAATCATGAAGCCGTGTTGAGTCTCGGATATGTAGTTAGAGCAGTTATGAGTGATGAAATCGAGCACAATCAGTTCGAATAACTTAGACACTGCACATAATGCAGCTATTCCGCGATAATTCGAAATTTCGCTTTTGTTCCCTTTTTTGAACACTGGGAAAATGTATGATTTTTTCCATAAGTCGGGAAACATTCCTGATGACAGAGAGCTATTGAACAGCATTGATAATGGAAGCTGGAGACTATCAGAGCATTTTTTTAGTACGATAGATGGAATTCCATCGGGCCCTGGACTGGACGATGACTTCAGCTTAGAAAATGCTCTGCTGACTGTAGCGGGTGTAATAATAGGGTGAGAGCCGATTGGAGAACGTAGAGGAACGACGTTAGCAGCTTCGGAGATTTGATTATCAGTTAAGATTTCTTCAGAAAAAACGCTACTGAAATGTTGGCGGAAGAGGTTACATATTTCGGTAGGAGATGATGCTTGAACCCCGTCAAGTGACATATAAGATGGTAAACCGACTTCCTTCCTCTGGTCATTGACATGATTCCAGAAGCTTTTAGGGTTGGTTCTGAGTTTGTTCTGAATACGTTGGTTATAGGAATAGTAAAGAGCCTTATTCAATCGTTTATAGCGGTTATTGAGATATAAGTAATGAGATCTAAGGTGGAGTGAGGGTCTCTTCGTTAGTTTTCTTAATGCGGAACGTTTAGCGCATTTGTAGCGTTTCAAAGTGGAGTTAGACCAAGGTGGGTAGATTGGTTCACGGCATAGCTTCTTTGGTATGAATTTATCAATAGCATATGCTACAACATGAGTCCATGACATAGCAGCAGAATTGCACTCACGATTGGATAACAGCGCGTTCCAGTCAAAATTTGAAAGAAATTGATTCATTGCCGCAAAGTTTCCGTTTTTAAAGTCATAGAATACAGCTTCAGCGGTGTTTTTAAAAATAACTGGTGAGCAATTGTGAATAGTTATTCGAAGTGGAGGATGATGGCGACAAGTTTTTACAAGCGTATCTGCAACATCTACTGTAAGTAAACCGGAAAGATCTTGACTGGAAAAACAGAGGTCAAGCAAACGATTGTTGCTGTTGAAATTATCGTTCAACTGAACTAAACCGGCAGTATTATAGTCGTCCAGAAGTCTCAGAATATTTGAAGTTTTTGTAGAATAAGTAGCATCTGGGTACAGGTAGTTAGATGAGCAGCGGATCCATTTAATACCGGGAAGATTGAAATCGCCTAATACAATGATTTTATCATTCAAAGCCATTCGATCCGTTATCAATGACAGTGAGTTCAAATGTTGGTCGATTAAGCCATAATCAGACACACGATCGGGCGGAAAATAGAGAACGCAAACGTAAAGTGTATAATTTGAGAGCGTGAGAGCAATCCAAACTTGTTCGACACTGGCACAATCTGGGAGAGGTACGAGATGCGATTTGTATTCAGAACGGCAAGCTATTACAACTCCCCCCCCGCTCTTCTTAGAACTATTTTGTTCGTTTCTATCCTGTCTATATACTGTATAAGAGCTACCAAAAATTTGCCTCGATAGAGTGTTGTCGTTCAGCCAGGTTTCGGTAAATATATACAGATCATAGGCGCCGTCGGAGCACGCAAGACGATACTGATCGAGCGAACTATTTAAACCTCCGATATTCTGATAAAACAAATTTATACTAGAGTTGTTTGAAATTGCCGTGTTGTCTGGTAAAAAGTTTGCCCTTGCGTTGCGGGACGGGGAGAGAATTGACGGTACGGTTGGGGTGCTCTTGTAAACGAGAGTGGGGATTGAGTGTTGCTGTTGGGGATCTCTTGTAAGCGGGGTGGCAAGAAGCGGGACGAACTCGGTCTGCGTTGCGTGTTTTGTTTTGGGCCGGGTGGTGCAAGCTGCTGTTTGGGATTGTAGTCTAAAAAAGGAGCGATTGTTACTCCGTTGGGCCAAAAGTCTTGTTTAGTAATTGACTCTTCAAATTCAGAAGGAACATTCAATTTGAATGAGATGAAAGATAGGGGACGATCTTGGTTTGGGCGCACTAACTTCAAGCACTGAATACGGTTACGGATACATTTGATGCGGGCTTGTACGTATGTAACAATATTTTCTTCTTTTTCGCTTGGCAAAAATCTAGTAAGATAGTACCAATTACCTTCGTAAGAGGCGACTGGTACATGCTGAGTGGTGGGGGCTACCAGAAGGGGTGTGATTTGATTGGCTTGGTTATCCTGACTGTCGTTACTATAGCCGTGTGATCCAGCAGGGCGAGGTACACGGAACTGATTGGGGCCAACGTATGGTATATTGGAGATAACATTGACTTGCCTGGCGGAGTTGTTTTGATTGATAAGCGGCGGGTTCCTTAATGTGTTCGTATCGACTAGCGTCGAATGGATGTAACGTGATGCAGCATGAGTTAAAGTAGTGGGTTGTGCAGTAGATGTAGATGACGAGGCGATACCAGATGATGAATGATTTTGTAGGGCGTTACAGAATGCGTTTGCGTTGGCGGAGCTGGTGGTAGTAGCAGTGACGAGTGGCGGTGGCAGTACAGATAGGCAGGCAGTGGCGGTAGGGGCTGGCGGGCGAGCTGATGCAGTACGTGGGGGCAGTGGAGCAAAGGTGATGTTGGTGGTGATCGTATTCAGCGCCGATGGAGTGGCATGTTGAGCATTAGTGGCGATCGGGTCAACGACGGTAGTTGTAGTTTCAGTTTCGGTTGGTTCGAAGTCAGTTGTAATGGTATTAGTGGGTGCTGGGTTGAAATGTGAACTGGCACCAGCAGTCGGTGCCGCGGCGGTGGAGTCGAAGAAGTCCATTCGGCTGTGAACGGATGGAGCAGAGGCATACGGTAGACCGCAGGTGGTACTGTTGTTAAGTTGATCGTTTGTGATTATGCCGTCGGAGTTTGAAGAGCCGGGTAGCAGATTCGTGTGACTATTCGAATCTGAAACGGAGGAAGCTATAATGTTTGTGGCAGAAGGACTGGATATAGGAACGTCGACTCTCGGTATTTTATCAGGTTGCGACAGGGATGGTCTGGAAGTACTGCTTGTGCGAGGCCGTTTATTGTTGTCGTCAATTAACGATTCGTAGAGGTTGCTAATGTTGAATTGCAAATCGTCGAGAAACTCAAGGAATGGGGCGCCATCGTTGCTGATTTTATCCGCGTTATTGCGAAGTCCGGAATGACAGCTTGGTTTCGTACATTGTTGAGAATACATACGACAGATAATCTGCATGGTATCCGACAAACCACCAATCAGTTTTAAAGCAGTGTTCGTGCGTTGTAGAATTAGATTCATAGTATCATTGGACGAATTGTTCCGGTTGGATTGGACTCGGCACTGGGGGCAAAGCCAACAAACACCAGGAGCATCTCGAATTGACTTGACGAGAGAGCTATTTAAATTGGCGCATTTGAGGTGGAGGCCTTTAGAGCAGAGTTCGCATAAAATTTTGCCAATTCGCGATCCTGATCCACCAAAACAAGTATCGGCATCGCATTTGCTTCTTGTCATGTTGTCGGCGAGATGAAGCGATGACAGAAGCGTGAGTGCCTGTGGGTGCTTGCCGATCGTTGATGCGGTGAGTGTCGTAGAGCGAACAATGGCTTCTGATGTTAATTTGCAAAAAACTTTTTGCGATTGTAGGCACTAATTATGAAGCGTATTCCAGAAGTGAATAACTTAGAGAAGACGATCAAGAATCTTTCACTAAACAAAGTTCAAACTATTGAACAGGCGGTAGTATTTCACTGGTACTTGATCGAAGTTTGAAACGCGGAAAAAAACACTTGTAAACACTTTTTGCTCTGGTTTCATTTTCAGTCGGTTCCGCGGTCGCTTCAGAAAAAAGTAATCATTGGCAAACTAAATCGAGCAAAGTTTGCATCATGACTAAACACAATTTAATCATTTCCAAACTAAATAAGGCAAACCGGAAAATGATTGAATTTTAAGCATAAAAGCTTACTTTTTTCTAAGAGTGTACAAATCAGATTTTACGTGTGAAATACGTGTGTTTTGAACTCCGCCTATGTTGCCGCACGTTTAATATGTCTAGACATCGAATTGAAAAAACTTATTCCTTTGTACAACAAGGAGCTCTGTGATCTTCTAAATAAAAAGTTAGGTGTTCTTGCATCAGACGCGTTTGTAGTGTTGTACCTATGCACTAGGGTGGGGCATTGTTATATGGAAAAACGTAATCATAGTCACATCAACCGAGCACAGCACTTTTTTGGTTCCTTTTGGGGTCCCAAACAACTGTGCAAAATTTGGGGTCGATTGGTGTTGACCCGGCGTAGTGCATTGCGTTTGAAATTTGTATGGAGATTAGTATGGGAAAACCTACATTTTTGCATTTTTAATTTTACAGACTACAATTCTTCCTTCAGTATGCAAACAAATAGATAGAACTGTAGTCCAGGATATGCTGAACAACTTTGCCGAAGGATGTATGGTGTTAGAATATCTCTAAGCCAAGTTATAGCTGTTCAAAGTTCGATACATCGAATTAAATGTCAAAAATCATTTTTATTGCCAACACTGCCGGTGTACCATGGTATTTCATATAGCATTCCAAAATAACATTATATATTTTAGTTTTACCACATTGGTATGTTTGGATGAATTATTCAAAAGCCTCAGCTCAATTTCATGAGCGTAGGTAGTGGAGCAATAGGGCGTAGTGAGGGGTGAGGGGGGATGGGGGGGACTTTAATATGTAGAAATTCGTACTGAAATGTTGTCGAGGTGGAATGTTCAAATGAATTATTTCAAAACAATTACACAATGTCCTACGCATAATAGTAACGATGAAATAAAACATACTGTATCCCTTTACCTTGACTTTTATCAATAGAAGTTACGTTACAGACTGAATCAACTGATGTCGAGTTGATATGTCAGAGAATTGCATTGATTATATTTCAGTTTAATAGGCACTATGATTTGATGAGAGGCTCATTTCGACGCTGTTCGATCACCTGAAGCAAAAATTGTTGTAGGGATCTGGTGCATTTCATTTTGAAATCCAGAAATTAGCTTCACGCTTCGTGATCGAACAGCATAGAAATGAGCATGCTATCAAATCATAATGTGTATTAACAGTTATGTGTCCAACAAAAAACACCTTTAACAGGCCAACGAGGGTACCCGGATACCCATAAATTGAAATGCTCATAACTATGGCATCCTTTAACCGATTTGGACACTTTTAGATGTTTTGGATTCAGGAACTCGTCTTTTTGATTTTGTACAATAGAACCGGAATAATGGATCTGGTTTTTGGTAATCCGGATTTTCCGGAGTAATGTTCCAGTACTAGGATATGATTTGTAAATTTTAATAATGTCCTAGCAATATGAGTGTCAAAACTCTTCAAATTGTCTCAGAGGTCTGTTTTTTATTGTTACGGGGCCCTATGGCAATTTGAAAAATGGAATTGGAATGGAATGGCCACTCACGGCCTCACAGGAACCTGCTCCGGAATGTCCGTTCCGGGGTCAAATCACCAAATGGTTCCAAAACTACGAGATGCAGCCTACTGATACAATTCCATGAATTTTGATGCCCATATTGCTAGTATTCCATTGAAGTTCGCAAATAGTACCCCCGCACTGGAACCTGCTTCCGGAAACCCGGATTCCCGGGAACCGAATGGAGTAACCCGATTCATTTTTACCAAGTCCAAAAGTGGATGAGTTCTTGAATCCAAAACGGCCAAAAGTATCGAAATCGGTTGGATATTACCTTAGTTATGAGCATTTTAGTTTTGTGGGTACCCGGGTACCCACGTCGGCCTGTTACGTAGTAAAAAAAATCAGGAGCCCCTCCTCACTCCCACCCTTACTATATCAACAATATTATTAACCCAAAAGCTTGACTTAGTGAAGTTCTAAGATGTCACAAAATTTCAATTTCCAGCTATGGATAAAACATAGGAATTTAATTAATTGAAACATAAAAAGGTACCCGGGTACCGCGTCGGACACACAACGGTTAAACCGAAATATAATCCTCTGACATATCAACGCGACATCAGTTGATTCAGTCTGTAACGTAACTTCTATTGATAAAAGTCAAGGTAAAGGGATACACTATGTTTTATTTCATCGTTACTATTATGCGTAGGACATTGTGTAATTGTTTTGAAATAATTCATTTGAACATTCCACCTCGACAACATTTCAGTACGAATTTCTACATATTAAAGTCCCCCCCCCATCCCCCCTCACCCCTCACTACGCCCTATTGCTCCACTACCTACGCTCATGAAATTGAGCTAAGGCTTTTGAATAATTCATCCAAACATACCAATGTGGTAAAACTAAAATATATAATGTTATTTTGGAATGCTATATGAAATACCATGGTACACCGGCAGTGTTGGCAATAAAAATGATTTTTGACATTTAATTCGATGTATCGAACTTTGAACAGCTATAACTTGGCTTAGAGATATTCTAACACCATACATCCTTCGGCAAAGTTGTTCAGCATATCCTGGACTACACTTCTATCTATTTGTTTGCATACTGAAGGAAGAATTGTAGTCTGTAAAATTAAAAATGCAAAAATGTAGGTTTTCCCATACTAATCTCCATACAAATTTCAAACGCAATGCACTACGCCGGGTCAACACCAATCGACCCCAAATTTTGCACAGTTGTTTGGGACCCCAAAAGGAACCAAAAAAGTTCTGTGCTGAAAAAACGATCATTTTGCCCCACCCTACTATGCACATCACTTCCTCTTTCAATTCGATCACACAAATATCGAGGCAGCATTCCTTTAATAATTTTAAAAGTGAACACCATTGTCAAGTAATAAATTCTTTGCTTCACAGAAAGCCATTGTAATGCATCTAGCATGAAACTAGAGGAAGTGTATCTGTTACATTTTAAAATTAATCGCATGATTCTATTTTGCAATTGCTGTAACCTCAATATTTGTGTTTGATTGGTAAGAAACAAAATAGACGGGCAGAAGTCAATATGTGGTGAAATAATAGATTTATATAATAAAATTTTACTACTAATTGTTAAATCATTTTTCAGACGACACAATATACCTTTCTTTTTAGCAATCTTTTTGATGACATTGTCGATGTGAGACTTAAAGGTTAACTTGTCATCAATGATTATTCCAAGATATTTTTATTCACTAACGCGATCAATAGTCTCACCATTTATTTCAACGTTAACGTCAGGCCTAGTATTAGCCGAAGAAATAATCATGTATTTAGTTTTAGCAACATTTAACTTTAATTGTTTAAATTTTAACCAACGAGCAAGGGAATGCAAATATTCGTTCAAATGCGACACGGCTTCCTTCGCTGCAATGAACAGAACAGTGTCGTCAGCAAACAAATTTAAGTCACAAAATCGTAAAACTCGACTCATGTCATGTATATACATAATAAATAAAATAGGACCTAAGACACTACCTTGCGGCACTCCAAGAGGATTGTCGAGAGGACTAGATACAAAATCGTTGAACCTAGTTTTCTGAGTTCTATCATATAAATAGTTTTCAAACCACGTAGGGTTGGTGCTCCTATAGTTGAGGTGTACCAATAGTTGCAGTAGTGGGTTATACGCCTAACTAACCATTTTCGGTACTAAGGTACCAACCATCAACAAATATTTTTTTATTGATTCATCGCACTAAAATTATGCGACAATGAAACTGTTATCCTTAAAATGTAAAAATGTAAATATTAATTGGCTGTGTTGTTAGGTTCACTGACCAGCTCAATACTTTGATTGATCAGTTGGACACTGTTAACGAAATAACTGTTCAATTTTTCAGCTATTCTTTATTCAGACTGTTCTTCTACCTCGTTAAAAGTTATGAACAGCGAGGAACTACGTTTAGGTTAATTTAAATTCTTCAGGATTTTCCATAACTCTTTGCTGTTGTTTTGATGTTGATCGATTTTCCTTTGAATATATTTACATTTGGTCTTCTTCAAGTCCCGTGAATAAACATTTCGCGCGTGCGTGTACCCATTCCAAAGACGATCACTATTAGTTCTGCAAAATTTCTTGTACTTTTTATGCCTTTTACGTTTCAGGCGCAAAAGATCTAAAGAGTGCCAGCTGTTCGAGTTATTTATATTAACAAACTTTTGAGAAACTAAACTATCTGTACACTCTTTTAACAGGTTAGTTAGAACCAGGCCCATGTGCAAGGGGAGGGTTTTAGAGGTTCAAACCCCTCCCATGAGGGTTTTGAATTTCTTTTAAGAATTTATTAACTTCCTGTTCAGGGATGACATTAAATAGTGAGCCGTGTCATTCGAGTACGGTCACTCTTGAAACAAGTCGTTGAAAAAACCAAGGAAGAAACCCCACGAAGGTGGCTGGAAAGGGATGTAAGTTATGTTGGTCGGCATCTCTGGGCCGGTTCAAATTTCGGCTTGTTTCGATACTAGCACTAGTTGTCAGTAGATCAAAGGATAAAGCATGATGTCAGAGAAAATCGAGATATCGTTATCTGCAGAAATTTTACAGCCGATGATCTCTCCGTCGGAGTGACTGACAGCTAAATGACTCGCGAAAATGGTTATCGGTATCAGCAGAAATACCGCCGCCGAGAAATTCTCAACAGCAGCTATCAAATGAACAGAAACGAGTAGCACCAAGAAGGATAAAAAACCCTGGGAAGGTGGTTGTAAAGAGATGTAAATCATTATGGTCGACACCTCCGGATCGGTTCGTGTCTCAACAGGTGACGATATTTGCAGCAGACCTGAGCAGGTCAGATATACCGAGAAGGTTGGTCAGATATACCGAGAAGGTCTCTTTCATGCTTCTGATTCAACTGTGTTCTGCGACACATACATGAAAGACGAGATTCGTGGAATCCCGGATCACATACGTCCACTAGTGATCCCAAGCATTTTTCATAGTAAATTTCGAGATGTCGACTGCAACAAGATATTTTCCACCGACGGGTCAAGCCTCGACGGCTCCACTGGCTTCGGTATATTCAATCAAAACCTCACCGCCTCATTCAAACTCAATGATCCTGCTTCAGTTTACGTCGCAGAACTTGCTGCTATTCAGTATACCCTTGGGATCATTGATACTTTATCCACCGATCATTACTTTATTGTCTCGGATAGCCTCAGCTCAATAGATTATCTAACAGATCGAAAGCAATTTGTGGTAATAAATGGTGCCCGCAGCACTCTACAACCGATTGACAAGGGAGTAACATAGGTCCTCTGCTGTTCTTGATTTTCATCAATGACTTACCTATTTTAAAACTGCATGGGACTCCAAGACTTTTTGCTGATGACACAGTATTATTCTATCCCCATTCCAATGTTCATTCACATTGAATCCGATCTAGCGAGCCTCATCGAATATTTTAACGGCAATAACCTCTCACTGAATCTGACAAAAACAAAATATATGATATTTCACTCGCCACGGATTTTTTTTTTGCCGCATTCCGATCCATTCGTCGGAACATTACTGATTGAAAAAGTTTCATCATTCCAATACTTAGGACTTCATTTAGACTCATGCTTTTCATGCGACATACACACTCAACATGTTGCCAACAAAATCTCATCACTATGTGGTCTTATGAAAAGAGTACGTTGTTTTGTTCCCAAAGATGCATTAATGCAATTGTATTATGCATGCATTCACTCAATCATTCAATATTTGATTGTCCCAAATCGAAACTGAAAAGGATTCAAATATTGCAAAATAGATGTATCAAAGTAATCTTTAATTTGCCTCCCTTATTTTCAACGGTTTTGTTATATACCAGTTTACGTAAACCAGTTGGTTTACGAGATACTCAAACTATTATATACACAATATTTTAAACAAACCCAAAATTTCATCACAACATTGTATTCTCAGCTAGAGTAAACCTTCAGAATACTAGAAGCGCAAACGAGCTACTGAGAAGCAGTGCATGCACAAACTTAGGTTTAACGCGCATCTCAATCCTTCAAATTTAACGCACTTCCTATTGCCTTGAAAGCCGTAACAAATAACATCCTCTTTAAAAGCAAACTTAAGCAACATATGATAGGAAACGTAAACGAATATATGTTGTAAGTGTGTCAACCAGGCCCGTGCGCAGAAAATGCTCATGGGGAGGGTTTTGATTTTTCTACGTTTCTCATAAAAGAAAGGTTAAACTTTGAAGATTTTTATGAGACCTGGAAGGCCGAGTATTGTGTACCAATCGACTCAGCTCAACAAATTATTATCAAGAAAGAATGGAATTGGTTTGTGGTAGTGTCAGATTGGTTTGAAGCAGTTAATCTTACTGACTAAACTAAAACCTCTTGTATCTTGCCATCCTCATCCATCCGAGGCCACTGTTACACTGAAAACCATTGTTCCTAAAATCTTGCATAGAGTGAATTCTAGAACATTCACAGTTTTTCGTTACGGAAACAGGACTATGAACAAAAATCATGTGTTTTATAATTAAGATTCAATTTCGCTTCAGTAACGCCCTCATAACGCTTTTATTAGTGGAAATATTAGTTTTTGTGTTGTGAAATTCAATCACGGTTTCCTTGTCATTACCAAAACGATTTTCTGCACGTGAACTAGTTCACAACTTTATGATCATTACTCTCAGTTGAATCATGATGTTATTCATAGATAGTTCGCAAAATCAAAACATTGTGGATATTTTTTCGTGCTCAATTTCACGATACTCGGAATTTTATTCATGAATCTATTCGATCTTCGTGAACTAATTCATGATTATATATTAAACACAACTTACCATTCGTGCTCCTGAAATAGTTCCCAAAATCATGAAATATTATTCATGTACTCGTGAACTCGTTCATGATTTCTAGTATAATAGTCACGATTGACCATGCGTACCCGTGAAATAAATCACAAAATTATAAAATGTTATTCGTGTCGTGAACTGGATCATTTTATCTAGTATAGTAGTCACAAGTTACCATTCGTGCTTATGAAATAGTTCACGAAGCTATCAAACAGTATTCATGTAATCGTAAACAGGTTCATGATTCCTAATATATTAGTCACGATCCAATATCCGTGCTCGTGAAATAGTTCCCAAGTTCATTACATATTATTCATGTATTTATGAACTGGTTCATGATTTCTAGTACATGATTCACGATCTATTTTGCGTGAAGATAGCCCTAATAATATACAATTTCATGGAACATGGTAATGAAATATTCATGTGAGCTAATTTCTCAAAATGTGGAGTAGTAGTCGTGGAATCATTCACGTTCCGTGCACTTTTTCATGAAATATCCAGCTGTCAGCGACCAAGAATAGGTACGAGCTGTAGATATAAAAAATTATTGGGACCATTATCGTTATTCATTCGATGCGGTTCAGTGTGATATCTGGATAGAAAACGAAAACTGTGCTGAGCGCCTCAAATCGTGTTCGTAATATAGTTTACAGAATAAGATCCCGCGAACACTTTTATGGTCCAGTTCACCTTGTCACGTTACTCCGAGTAAAAAACCGATAGTAACCAAAAATACCAGATCGCGATAAGACGAAGAGAAATTACGAATACCACGATGAAACTGAAATCATGTCACATTGCTTCACGTGTCAAATTCGAAAGTAAGGTCTAGAATAAAATATCAAGGTGAGAAACAGAACAGAAATTACAAAATTCGTGACTGCGGTCCTGAAATCATAAACATAAATCACACAACTAGTGACAAAAATATCAAAAATCGTCACTAAGATCCTGAAATCATGAACATAAATAAACATGAATCCCTACTCGTGACTCAAATATCCCGAGCAAACGAAAAGCCCATAATACCCCCATGCTCATGGGGTTTGACATGGGTGTTTGAAATGGGTTCAACCCATGAAAACACCATCACCATGGTCCGGTAGATCCCATATAAAATACCATATGTTGATGTATTTATGGGTTATGGAGACCATTTTTTGGTGTTTTGATGGTTGTGAATTTTGGCACGGACCATGTTTAAGGTCTTTTCAAGGGGCTGTGGTGTTTGAACCCATGAGTATTTGCTCGGGATCACAACATGAACAGAAAATATGAAAACCAAAGTTCCTTCAATCATGGACATAAATCACATTACTTGTGATTGAAATATTCAAAATCGTGACTAAGATCCTGAGATTATGAACATGAATCACTTTACTAATGACTGAAATATCACGATAAAGTGAATAAAAATTACGAAAATCGTGACTAAGATCCTGAAATCATTTTTACATTTCTTACAAAAGAAATGTATAGGATTCGCTCAAACTTTGAAAACTTTTTCCGAGGCCCGGAGGGCCGAGTCTCATATACCAATCGACTCAGCTCGACAAATTGAGACAATGTCTGTATGTGTGTGTGTATGTGTGTATGTATGTATGTACAAAATGTCATGTAATTATCTCAGCAATGGCTGAACCGATCTTAATGAAATTAATTTCAAATGAAAGGCCTAACGTTGCCATTTGACACTTTTATTTTTGATTTTCGATATGTTGTTTACTTTCTGAGATATGGGCGTTTTTGTGAAAACACAGCAGGTTTTTTGCGAATAACTTTTGAAAATTACAATATTGTCTGACAAACTGCACATCAATAGAAAGCTTGTTAAAATACCTTTCTAGCAAGCTATAGACTGTCTAAATCCGTGCACGAGCGGCGGAGATATTAAACATTTTGTATTTTTAGTCCTCGCTTACTAATTTCCACTAACTAAAAATGAGATTGTTTCATACAGAGTATTGCTTTACTGGTGTTTTAGGGGCAAAACTAAACCGATTTTGAATATCGGGGTATGAAAACACATCTACGTGATTCAAGGAATTCGATGTTGAGAACATTTTGTGAATTACCTTTATAATAAATGAACTATTTCTCAAAAATCAATATATAAGTTCACTTCAAAGACAAAATAATGTGCTGATAAAGAGACAGTGAGTTCTAGTATTTATCCCTTGGATTAGGCATTGCGTTCAATCATGAGGTATATGTTGGAGGGTATATCAATACACAGATCAACAAGTAATTCACCTAGTAGTGAGATAAAAGATTTCTCATATAATTATACTCGTGGCGTCACCGAAAGTAAAGTAGTAAGTATGTTTGAAGCCCAAAAATCTAGCGAAAATTTAGATCTTTTCCTTTTACTACTCACATTAATTATGACAAGAATGAAAGAAATCAATATATCATAATAATATACCTATAAAAATAATGTCACTGCATTAACCATCATTTGCCATTCCTCACACGCCCCCCCCCCCCCCCATCACACTCTCTCTCTCTCTCTTTCTCTCTCTCTCTCTCTCTCTCTCTCTCTCTCTCTCTCTTTCTCGCTTTGTCTCTTTTGTATCGCATCTATCCAGCTATTTCTGTATCCATTTCTAAGTTGTGTGATAATCTGCCAATGTGAAATATTTATTAATTGTAATTGCGAAGGTTTGAGAAAACAAAACTATTTTTTGTCTGCTGCTACATCAACTCAATTTTAATTCAATTATATTCAAAGCCTGTATCTACACTATAATTAAGGAAATTCATGGCTATACCCGAAAAATATTTCGCTTAACTGGGTAATAAGAAAGTTTGACGATGAAAATTTTCAAAAGAGACATTCCACTATTCGTATCTCTATTGAATTTTGAATGAAATATATGCTCAAAGACTGAAAGCTGAAGTCAGCAGGATTGGTCTTGCCATCAACGTTTCGAAGACAAAATACATGAGAGGAAGAGGTTCTAGAGACGACAATGTGAACCTCCCACCCGAGTTCGGATTGACGGTGACGAAATCGAGATGGTCGACGAATTCATGTATTTGGGCTCACTGGTAACCGATGACAATGATAACAGCAGAGAAATTCAGAGACGGATCTTGGCGGGAAATCGTGCCTATTTTGGACTCCGGAGGACGCTCCGGTCGAACAAAATTCGCCGCCGCACGAAGTTGATTATCTACAAGACGCTGATTAAATCGGTGGTCCTCTACGGCCACGACACTTCGACTATGCTCGTGGAGGACCAACGCGCTCTTGGAGTTTTCGAAGGAAAGGTGTTGCAGATGGAAGACGGAACGTTGCGCAGGCGAATGTACTATGAGTTATATCAGCTGCACATTCGTTGTATTGGTACGAACTTTCATGAAAAAAACGGATCAAAGACCAAAAATATCCACAAATCAGATCCAGGAAAAGAAGTCTCCCAAAGTACCCACTCTCGATGGGGGATGCAACTACAATGTGTCTTCAAACTTATCGTCGTCCATATCTGGATATACTGAGTAGTTTGAACCATTTCTTTTTCACAGTATTGGTCTGTATAGGACTTATTTATCCATATTTTCTGCACGAGAATTCCGAACGAAACAATATGAAAGCTATAAGGATGAATGGAAAGAGACTGCATTGCAATCAACTGAATGCGCGGCTTTTATGCTATCGACATAGCCTAGACATTTCACACTATTTACTTCAATGCAAATAAAAACTTTGAAATATCTACCTGTCTCATTCACGAATCGCATTCTCCCTGTCGTTTTCTGTTCAAGGGGCTTGAAAGCACATGTGACCTTGTCTCACTTTACTATATTCAATTGCGTGTTAAAATACTGGACCAGTAAATTCTATTCTGTACATAAATCTTTTTTTCGGGAATATGTGATCAAAAAGTAAACTTCGAATTCCAAAGCAAATTGAACGTTCCAGGTTCCTGATAAATAATTAAGGTCCAACAATAAAGTAGAAACACCAGATAATCTTAAAACGCTATCAAGTAAAGAAGCATGAAAACAAAAAGAATAAAACCAAAAAAAGATGGAAGCCCTAGAAAGTCCATTGCATATTTATTACCCTTTTCTCAGAAGATGGGATTTTCAAAACATTTCAAAACTTTTTGATGCAATGGTTCTCAAATTCGTACAATCCGGTTTATTCATTTTCTTAATTCAAAAAATTTTAATTTTAATTAATTATTTCATTCCGCATCTTTTTATTCGTTTTGTTCATCCGCGTTCATTTTACTTATATTATTCGGTTCATTCGTTGGATTCACACTGATCAGTTTATTCTTTTTGTGCATTTTACTCATATCATTTATTTAACTTATTTTATTCATTTTTTTCATTGTATGCATTTTATTCATTTTTTCCAGTTTATTCATTTTTAAAAATCTGACTACTTTTTCAGTTTTAATCATTTCATCCAAATAATTTATTTGATTCAATTTATTTCTTTATATTAATTTATAACATTTTACCATTGTTAAATTTTTCATTTTAATCAATGCATTTAATTCTGCCAATTTTCTTCTTTTGATTCATTTTATCACTTCAGCTCATTTTGTTTATTTGATTCGTTTGTTTTATTTATGCATTTCATTTATTTTTTACTTTATTCATTTTGTTCATCCATTCTTTTTATTCATTTGATCCATTTCATTAATTTGATTCATTGTATTCACTGGATGAATTAAATCAATTTGATTCATTTTATTAATTTGATTCATTTGATTCATGTGCTTCATGTGATTCATTTGATTCATATGATTCATTTAATTCATTTGATTCATTTGATTCATTTGATTCGTGTGATTCATTTGATTCATATGATTCATATGATTCATATGATTCATATGATTCATATGATTCTTTTGATTCATATAATTCATTTAATTCATTTGATTCATTTGATTCATTGGATTCATTGGATTCATTGGATTCATTGGATTCATTGGATTCATTGGATTCATTGGATTCATTGGATTCATTGGATTCATTGGATTCATTGGATTCATTGGATTCATTGGATTCATTGGATTCATTGGATTCATTGGATTCATTGGATTCATTGGATTCATTGGATTCATTGGATTCATTGGATTCATTGGATTCATTGGATTCATTGGATTCATTGGATTCATTGGATTCATTGGATTCATTGAATTCATTGGATTCATTGGATTCATTGGATTCATTGGATTCATTGGATTCATTGGATTCATTGGATTCATTGGATTCATTAGATTCATTGGATTCATTGGATTCATTGGATTCATTGGATTCATTGGATTCATTGGATTCATTGGATTCATTGGATTCATTGGATACATTGGATTCATTGGATTCATTGGATTCATTGGATTCATTGGATTAATTGGATGCATTGGATTCATTGGATTCATTGGATTCATTGGATTCATTGGATTCATTGGATTCATTGGATTCATTGGATTCATTGGATTCATTGGATTCATTGGATTCATTGGATTCATTGGATTCATTGGATTCATTGGATTCATTGGATTCATTGGATTCATTGGATTCATTGGATTCATTGGATTCATTGGATTCATTGGATTCATTGGATTCATTGGATTCATTGGATTCATTGGATTCATTGGATTCATTGGATTCATTGGATTCATTGGATTCATTGGATTCATTGGATTCATTGGATTCATTGGATTCATTTGATTCATTTGATTCATTTGATTTATTTGATTGATTTGATTTATTTGATTCATTTGATTCATTTGATTCATATGATTCACTTGATTCACTTGATTCATTTGATTCATTTGATTCATTTGATTCATTTGATTCATTTGATTCATTTGATTCATTTGATTCATTTGATTCATTTGATTCATTTGATTCATTTGATTCATTTGATTCATTTGATTCATTTGATTCATTTGATTCATTTGATTCATTTGATTCATTTGATTCATTTGATTCATTTGATTCATTTGATTCATTTGATTCATTTGATTCATTTGATTTATTTGATTCATTTGATTCATTTGATTCATTTGATTCATTTGATTCATTTGATTCATTTGATTGATTTGATGCATTTGATGCATTTGATTCATTTGATTCATTTGATTCATTTGATTCATTTGATTCATTTGATTCATTTGATTCATTTGATTCATTTGATTCATTTGATTCATTTGATTCATTTGATTCATTTGATTCATTTGATTCATTTGATTCATTTGATTCATTTGATTCATTTGATTCATTTGATTCATTTGATTCATTTGATTCATTTGATTCATTTGATTCATTTGATTCATTTGATTCATTTGATTCATTTGATTCATTTGATTCATTTGATTCATTTGATTCATTTGATTCATTTGATTCATTTGATTCATTTGATTCATTTGATTCATTTGATTCATTTGATTCATTTGATTCATTTGATTCATTTGAATCATTTGTTTCATTTGATTCATTTTATTCATATCTTTAATTTTATGCATTTCATGTTCAGTTATTCGTTTTATTTAATTCAATTTGTTAGTATGAGTTAATTTATTCTATTAATCTTATAACTATTTCTAAATTTAATCTTAGTTTTTATTTATTAACCTAATCTAATTTGATTCGTGTATATTATAATTTTGGTTTACATTAATTTTTCTACTCATTTCATGAATTTAAAAACCTATTATTTCATTTTTTGCTTTACTTTTTCATTTCGTTCGTTTTGTTGATTTCTATAATTTATTCAGTTTATTCGAGATTTTATTCGTGCAAGACTAGAAACTGTTTTCATCCCACCTCTAGTTGGGTGCCTACTTCTCGTGAGTTCTGCAAACGAATCCAATAGTGAAATGTGTAAAAAATGTCTCATCTCACTGCACGGTGGATTAAATCGGTTTTTTATTCAATTCGTTTATTTGATAATGCACGTTTGCGTTAGCTTAAAGGTGCCATTTTTTCTTTGTTTTACGCTTTGAATTGCTTAAAACTAGGAGGTTACATATTTAATATAATTTTGTTTTTATATAATGAAACTAAAGGAACTAATCCCTAAGGTATCAACGAAACCTTGGTTCAAGGGGATAGATGTGGGTCGAGATTTTATTAGCGTGATGTCTCGGCTCATGTCCAATCACTCTACACGTTGGATGCTCATCCCCGGCGTATTGGGCTCGTGGATAGCGATATCTGCGCTTGTGGCAACGGTTATCACGAGATCGAGCATATTGTCTGGGCATGCGCCGAGTACTGTTCTGCCAGATCTCAACTATTGGATTCCCTTCGGGCCCGAGGAAGATCACCCAATGTCCCAGTTCGAGATGTACTGGCAAGCCGCGATCTCGTATATATGTCCCTTTTATACACCTTTTTGCCTTTCTCATATAGAAAGGTTATGCAATCACTCTGAAAAACGTCAACCTAATCCCGGCCCGGAGGGCCGAGTGTCATATCCCATTCGACTCAGTTCGTCGAGATCGGAAAAAGTCTGTATGTGTGTGTGTATGTATGTATGTGTGTGTATGTGTGTGTGTATGTGTGTGTATGTGTGTGTGTATGTGTGTGTGTGTGTATGTATGTGCGTATGTGTCAAATAATGTCACTCATTTTTCTCAGAGATGGCTGGACCGATTTGCCCAAACTTAGTCTCAAATGAAAGGTGCAACCTTCCCATCGGCTGCTATTGAATTTTGGATCGATCGGAATTCTGGTTCCGGAATTACGGGTTTCAGAGTGCGGCCACACAGAAATTTCTCATATAAACTATAGGAAAAATTAAAAATAGAATTTTTATTTTTGATGCTAAATGTGTTCAAGGTGCATGAAACGTCGAGATTTGATGCAAACTCGAAAAAAAAATTTGACTACGATTCACTTTTTTGGATTTTGGCACATTTTTGCCTTTCTCATATAGAAAGGTTATGCAATCACTCTGAAAAACGTCAACCTAATCCCGGCCCGGAGGGCCGAGTGTCACATCCCATTCGACTCAGTTCGTCGAGATCGGAAAAAGTCTGTATGTGTGTGTGTATGTATGTATGTGTGTGTGTATGTGTGTGTATGTGTGTGTATGTGTGTGTATGTGTGTGTATGTGTGTGTATGTGTGTGTGTATGTATGTGCGTATGTGTCAAATAATGTCACTCATTTTTCTCAGAGATGGCTGGACCGATTTGCCCAAACTTAGTCTCAAATGAAAGGTGCAACCTTCCCATCGGCTGCTATTGAATTTTGGATCGATCGGAATTCTGGTTCCGGAATTACGGGTTTCAGAGTGCGGCCACACAGAAATTTCTCATATAAACTATAGGAAAAATTAAAAATAGAATTTTTATTTTTGATGCTAAATGTGTTCAAGGTGCATGAAACGTCGAGATTTGATGCAAACTCGAAAAAAAAATTTGACTACGATTCACTTTTTTGGATTTTGGCACATTTTTGCCTTTCTCGTATAGAAAGGTTATGCAATCACTCTGAAAAACGTCAACCTAATCCCGGCCCGGAGGGCCGAGTGTCATATCCCATTCGACTCAGTTCGTCGAGATCGGAAAAAGTCTGTATGTGTGTGTGTATGTATGTATGTGTGTGTATGTGTGTGTATGTGTGTGTGTATGTGTGTGTGTGTGTATGTGTGTGTGTATGTATGTATGTGCGTATGTGTCAAATAATGTCACTCATTTTTCTCAGAGATGGCTGGACCGATTTGCCCAAACTTAGTCTCAAATGAAAGGTGCAACCTTCCCATCGGCTGCTATTGAATTTTGGATCGATCGGAATTCTGGTTCCGGAATTACGGGTTTCAGAGTGCGGCCACACAGAAATTTCTCATATAAACTATAGGAAAAATTAAAAATAGAATTTTTATTTTTGATGCTAAATGTGTTCAAGGTGCATGAAACGTCGAGATTTGATGCAAACTCGAAAAAAAAATTTGACTACGATTCACTTTTTTGGATTTTGGCACATTTTTGCCTTTCTCATATAGAAAGGTTATGCAATCACTCTGAAAAACGTCAACCTAATCCCGGCCCGGAGGGCCGAGTGTCATATCCCATTCGACTCAGTTCGTCGAGATCGGAAAAAGTCTGTATGTGTGTGTGTATGTATGTATGTGTGTGTGTATGTGTGTGTATGTGTGTGTATGTGTGTGTATGTGTGTGTGTGTGTATGTATGTGCGTATGTGTCAAATAATGTCACTCATTTTTCTCAGAGATGGCTGGACCGATTTGCCCAAACTTAGTCTCAAATGAAAGGTGCAACCTTCCCATCGGCTGCTATTGAATTTTGGATCGATCGGAATTCTGGTTCCGGAATTACGGGTTTCAGAGTGCGGCCACACAGAAATTTCTCATATAAACTATAGGAAAAATTAAAAATAGAATTTTTATTTTTGATGCTAAATGTGTTCAAGGTGCATGAAACGTCGAGATTTGATGCAAACTCGAAAAAAAAATTTGACTACGATTCACTTTTTTGGATTTTGGCACATTTTTGCCTTTCTCGTATAGAAAGGTTATGCAATCACTCTGAAAAACGTCAACCTAATCCCGGCCCGGAGGGCCGAGTGTCATATCCCATTCGACTCAGTTCGTCGAGATCGGAAAAAGTCTGTATGTGTGTGTGTATGTATGTATGTGTGTGTGTATGTGTGTGTATGTGTGTGTATGTGTGTGTATGTGTGTATGTATGTGTGTGTGTATGTATGTGCGTATGTGTCAAATAATGTCACTCATTTTTCTCAGAGATGGCTGGACCGATTTGCCCAAACTTAGTCTCAAATGAAAGGTGCAACCTTCCCATCGGCTGCTATTGAATTTTGGATCGATCGGAATTCTGGTTCCGGAATTACGGGTTTCAGAGTGCGGCCACACAGAAATTTCTCATATAAACTATAGGAAAAATTAAAAATAGAATTTTTATTTTTGATGCTAAATGTGTTCAAGGTGCATGAAACGTCGAGATTTGATGCAAACTCGAATAAAAAATTTGACTACGATTCACTTTTTTGGATTTTGGCACATTTTTGCCTTTCTCATATAGAAAGGTTATGCAATCACTCTGAAAAACGTCAACCTAATCCCGGCCCGGAGGGCCGAGTGTCATATCCCATTCGACTCAGTTCGTCGAGATCGGAAAAAGTCTGTATGTGTGTGTGTATGTATGTATGTGTGTGTATGTGTGTGTATGTGTGTGTATGTGTGTGTGTATGTGTGTGTGTATGTATGTGCGTATGTGTCAAATAATGTCACTCATTTTTCTCAGAGATGGCTGGACCGATTTGCCCAAACTTAGTCTCAAATGAAAGGTGCAACCTTCCCATCGGCTGCTATTGAATTTTGGATCGATCGGAATTCTGGTTCCGGAATTACGGGTTTCAGAGTGCGGCCACACAGAAATTTCTCATATAAACTATAGGAAAAATTAAAAATAGAATTTTTATTTTTGATGCTAAATGTGTTCAAGGTGCATGAAACGTCGAGATTTGATGCAAACTCGAAAAAAAAATTTGACTACGATTCACTTTTTTGGATTTTGGCACATTTTTGCCTTTCTCATATAGAAAGGTTATGCAATCACTCTGAAAAACGTCAACCTAATCCCGGCCAAATTTTTTTTTCGACTCGTTTAGGGTTTCTGGATTTTAACAGGGGCGTAGTTGATGGTTTACGGAGAGGGGTTACACCCCCCCCCCCTCTACTGTTCGCGCCCCTCCTTTAAAAATCTCCTTAAATCACCCCTCAGACCACCACCCCATCCAGCCCTCATACCCCTCCCTTTCAACCCCATCATCTTTAAACCACCACTATATCACAAAGCATACCAATTTAAGCTCGGGAGTCGTTCGTTCATGGGACTTTCGCCCTCCTCACATACCCATCCCCGCATGACAAAATGAGTTAGCAAGCAGATAACATTGATCTAATGCTGATTAGGCTAATGGAGTATTATATTTTTTTATTTCAAGTGTTTCACCGTCAACTCAAGTTCGTGGCTGGCATGCCATTGTGTATAAGTGCAAAGTGTACTAAGAATGTAATGGACATTTCCACAATTATGTTGAACATAAAAAGCCTCCGTGCCATAGTTTAGAGAAATGAGAAAGGCACAATTGCACCGCTAGGTGGATTAAAACAGGTTTTTTTAAAAACCATCAATATTCAAATTAAACTGCCCCTATCATCTCTTATCATTCCCAGAAGTGCCCTCTTCCGCCTATCGTACCCCAACGATGGTCTGATGTAACTCTAAGACGAGACAAAACATCTGTCGAATGACGCAACAACACGAGACCTACTGTACAACATCACACGCGCAACGCGGTGTGTTGCCGATCCGCATCTGAGCCATACTACAAAATCGTCTGGAGGAACTCCTGCCGGCTCGAGGAAGACCGCCCGGCGTCCCAATACATGATACATCCGTCCGAATCTGTAATCCTGGTTGATTCAAGGTGCCGGAAACTGAAAGTTTATATTCCCCGCCCCTCTGTCGGCCTTGTCCACCTTCTCTCCCATGTCTCTGATACACAGATGTAGGACTTAACCCCCCTTGAATATCTTCCCAAAATTTAGGTGCCCCCCTATCTTCTAGTTTTAGTTGATCGATATTTGATCTCGGTAAGAAATGCCCAACAGTACCAACAGTAATAGCCCTAATTAATCCCCCCCAATCTTAATTAAATTGAACCACTCCTAGTTAGTAAGCTTGTAAAATGTTCCACTTAGTTAATATTTAATTGCTCCAAGAATCTCCCTTCTAAAAATCATAAAGTGCATTGCTATACAAAGAACACACAAAATGACCCCCCCCCCCTAATCTTACGAACATTATATTATCCTCTCTAGTATATGTATAAGTTAGCTGTAAAATTCCTATAGTTTCATTATATAAAAGCAATTCAAAGTGTAAAACAAAGAAAAAATGGCACCTTTAAGCTAACGCAAACGTGCATTATCAAATAAACGAATTGAATAAAAAACCGATTTAATCCACCGTGCAGTGAGATGAGACATTTCTTACACATTTCACTATTGGATTAGTTTGCAGAACTCACGAGAAGTAGGCACCCAACTACAGGAGGGATGTAAACAGTTTCTAGTCTTGCACGAATAAAATCTCGAATAAACTGAATAAATTATCAAAATAAATCAACAGAACGACCGAAATGAAAAAGTAAAGCAAAAAATGAAACAATAGGTTTTTAAATTCATAAAATGAGTAGAAAAATTAATGAACATCAAAATTATAATATACACGAATCAAATTAGAATAGGTTATTACATAAAAAATAAGATTAAATTTAAAAACAGTTATAAGATTAATAGAATAAATTAACTCATACTCACAAATTGAATGAAATAAAACGAATGGCTGAACATGAAATGCATAAAATTAAAGATATGAATAAAATGAATCAAATGGATCAAATGAATCAAATGAATCAAATAAATCAAATGATTCAAATGAATCAAATCAATCAAATCAATAAAATCAATAAAATCAATAAAATCAATAAAATCAATAAAATCAATCAAATCAATCAAATCAATCAAATCATCAAATCAATCAAATCAATCAAATCAATCAAATCAATCAAATCAATCAAATCAATCAAATCAATCAAATCAATCAAATCAATCAAATCAATCAAATAATCAAATCTATCAAACCAATCAAATCAATCAAATCAATCAATCAATCAAATCAATCAAATCAATCAAATCAATCAAATCAATCAAATCAATCAAATCAATCAAATCAATCAAATCAATCAAATCATCAATCAATCAAATCAATCAAATCAATCAAATCAATCAAATCAATCAAATCAATCAAATCAATCAAATCAATCAAATCAATCAAATCAATCAAATCAATCAAATCAATCAAATCAATCAAATCAATCAAATCAATCAAATCAATCAAATCAATCAAATCAATCAAATCAATCAAATCAATCAATCAAATCAATCAAATCAATCAAATCAATCAAATCAATCAAATCAATCAAATCAATCAAATCAATCAAATCAATCAAATCAATCAAATCAATCAAATCAATCAAATCAATCAAATCAATCAAATCAATCAAATCAATCAAATCAATCAAATCAATCAAATCAATCAAATCAATCAAATCAATCAAATCAATCAAATCAATCAAATCAATCAAATCAATCAAATCAATCAAATCAATCAAATCAATCAAATCAATCAAATCAATCAAATCAATCAAATCAATCAAATCAATCAAATCAATCAAATCAATCAAATCAATCAAATCAATCAAATCAATCAAATCAATCAAATCAATCAAATCAATCAAATCAATCAAATCAATCAAATCAATCAAATCAATCAAATCAATCAAATCAATCAAATCAATCAAATCAATCAAATCAATCAAATCAATCAAATCAATCAAATCAATCAAATCAATCAAATCAATCAAATCAATCAAATCAATCAAATCAATCAAATCAATCAAATCAATCAAATCAATCAAATCAATCAAATCAATCAAATCAATCAAATCAATCAAATCAATCAAATCAATCAAATCAATCAAATCAATCAAATCAATCAAATCAATCAAATCAATCAAATCAATCAAATCAATCAAATCAATCAAATCAATCAAATCAATCAAATCAATCAAATCAATCAAATCAATCAAATCAATCAAATCAATCAAATCAATCAAATCAATCAAATCAATCAAATCAATCAAATCAATCAAATCAATCAAATCAATCAAATCAATCAAATCAATCAAATCAATCAAATCAATCAAATCAATCAAATCAATCAAATCAATCAAATCAATCAAATCAATCAAATCAATCAAATCAATCAAATCAATCAAATCAATCAAATCAATCAAATCAATCAAATCAATCAAATCAATCAAATCAATCAAATCAATCAAATCAATCAAATCAATCAAATCAATCAAATCAATCAAATCAATCAAATCAATCAAATCAATCAAATCAATCAAATCAATCAAATCAATCAAATCAATCAAATCAATCAAATCAATCAAATCAATCAAATCAATCAAATCAAACAAATCAATCAAATCAATCAAATCAATCAAATCAATCAAATCAATCAAAACAATCAAAACACCCAAATCAATCAAATCAATCAAATCAATCAAATCAATCAAATCAATCAAATCAATCAAATCAATCAAATCAATCAAATCAATCAAATCAATCAAATCAATCAAATCAATCAAATCAATCAAATCAATCAAATCAATCAAATCAATCAAATCAATCAAATCAATCAAATCAATCAAAA
>NC_080672.1:193268562-193364562 GCF_030247195.1 Topomyia yanbarensis | reverse complement strand
ACGACGATAAGTTAGAAGACACATTGTAGTTGCATCCCCCATCGAGAGTGGGTACTTTGGATCTAATTTGTGGATATTTTTGGTCTTTGATCCGTTATTTTTCATGAAAGTTCGTACCAATACAACGAATGTGCAGCTGATACAACTCATGGTACATTCGCCTGCGCCACGTTCCGTCTTCCATCTGCACGCCACCATAGATGGTACGCAACACCTTTCGTTCGAAAACTCCAAGGGCGCGTTGGTCCCCCACGAGCATAGTCCAGGTCTCGTGACCGTAGAGGACCACCGATCTTATCAGCGTCTTGTATATAATCAACTTCGTGCGGCGGCGAATTTTGTTCGACCGGAGCGTCCTCCGGAGTCCAAAGTAGGCAGGATTTCCCGCCAAGATCCGTCTCTGAATTTCTCTGCTGTTATCATTGTCGGCGGTTACCAGTGAGCCCAAATACATGAATTCGTCGACCATCTCGATTTCGTCACCGTCAATCCGAACTCGGGTGGGAGGTTCACATTGTCGTCTCTAGAATCTCTTCCTCTCCTGTATTTTGTCTTCGAAACGTTGATGGCAAGTCCAATCCTGCTGGCTTCAGCTTTCAGTCTTTGAGCATATGTTTCATTCAAAATTCAATAGAGATACGAATAGTTTAAATATCGCACGTGGAATGTCTCTTTTGGAAATTTTCATCGTCAAACTTTCATATTACCCAGTTAAGCCAAATTTTTTTTTTCGATATAGCCATGAATTTCCTTAATTATAGTGTAAATACAGGCTTTGAATACAATTGGATTAAAGTTGAGTTGATGTAGCAGCAGACAAAAAATAGTTTTTTTCTCAAACCTTCGCAATTACAATTAATAAATATTTCAGATTAGCAGAAGATCTTATCACACAACTTAGAAATGGATACAGAAATAGCTAGATAGATACGATAGAAGAGAGACAGAGAGAGAAAGAGAGAGTGATGGGGGGAGGCGTGTGAGGAATGGTAAATGATGGTTAATGCAATGACATTATTTTTATAGGTATATTATTATGATATATTGATTTCTTACATTCTTATCATAAATAATGTAAATAGTAATTTTTGCGCCATAACCAGTATAACCTAAATCTTGGAAAAGAGCTAAATTTTCGCTAGATTTTTGGGCTTCAAACATACAGTTGCTTTCGGTGACGCCACGAGTATAATTATATGAGAAGTCTTTTATCTCACTACTAGGTGAATTACTTTTTGATTTGTGTATTTAAATACCATCCAACATTTATCGCATGATTAAACGCAATGCCTAATCCATACTAGAACTCACTGTTTCTTTATCAACAGATTATTTTGTCTTTGAAGTGAACTTATATATTGATTTTTGAGAAACAGTTAATTTATTATAAAGGTAATTAACAAAATGTTCTCAACATCGAGTTCCTTGAATCACGTAGATGTGTTTTCATACCCCGATATTCAAAATCGGTTTAGTTTTGCCCCTAAAACACCAGTAAAGCTCTCTGTATGAAACAATCTCATTTTTAGTTAGTAGAAATTGGTAAGCGAGGACTTAAAATACAAAATGTCCAATATCTCCGCCGCTCGTGCACGGATTTAGACAATCTATAGCTTGTTAGAAAAGTATTTTTACAAGCTTTCTACTTAATAATGCAATAATGCATCGTTCGAAAGTTATTTGCAAAAAACCTACTGTGTTTTGACAAAATCGCCCATATGTCAAAAAGTAAACAACATATTTAAAATCAAAAATAATAGTGTCAAATAGCAACGTCAGGCCTTTTATTTGAAACTAGTTTCAATAAGATCGGTTCAGCCATTGCTGAGATAATTACATGACATTTTGTACATACATACATACACATATACACACATACACATACAGACATTGTCTCAATTTGTCGAGCTTTTCTTTTGTAAGAAATGTAAAAAGGTAAAAATTTCGCTAAAATGGCTCTCAAACAACTTAAATTTGCTGTTCTAGGTCACCGACGGCCAAACAAACTTGCGTTGACTACATTGACCACCATAGACGGTTTCGGAAGTGCCCAGGAAAAGCGGCCATATTTCAAAATTGACGAACTCACATCAGTTTCCCGGAAATGGTTGGCCCGATTTTCACAAACTTAGTCCCAAATGATAGCTATAATATCCCCACAGATCTCTATAAAATTTCGTACGGATCGCTTATATGGGTCCGGAAATATAGACTAAACCGTCCGGTCACATATGAAAATCCCATATAAGCCGGAATTCAAAAATTTTTTTCAGAGGGGGACCCCATGAAATTTCAGAAATCGAATTCGTATTTTTGATGCCAAACATCTTTAAAATGCATGAAACGTCGAGATTTTATGTTATCTCGAATTTTTTTTATAAAAATCGACTTTTTGGGACTTTGCCGATTTCGCACCTTTTTTCAATTCAATATTACCGTGGTTTTTTTTTATTTTGCAAAATTTTAGAACTCGAATAATGATTTCTTTTCTTGTATATAGTTGTCAAGTCATGTATAATAAAATTGTAAAGTATACATTTGAAAGCTTTTAATAAATATAAGCAACTAAAAAAATCTCGTGTTCATGATTGAGAGAGGCACAATTGCACCGCTAGGTGGATTAAAACAGGTTTTTTATTACATACATCGATAAAGATGATTTTCGTGATCACAACAATGTTTTTTTCCAACTCAGAAAACGTTAAAATAAAAATTTAAATTTAAAATAAAGAAATATGTTGACACTCTTGATTTGACACTATCAGAAGCATTTGACGTATCGAATTTCACGACAAATGATGCCCTGTCAGAAAAAATGAATGCATATTTTCCCGGTTCTCCCGCAGGGTTATTTTTATTTGACATAAACACCATCCAATGCATAGAGTTTTTTTTATTTTGGGTGTTGTCTTGATAGGCCAGATGTAAACAACCGCAGTTTTCCTATATATGGTTGGCTATGTTTACATAAGATTCATTTTCAAAAACAAAAGAATCGTTTTTACGAATTGCAACGAAATTTTTTTTGAAATAATGTTATATTATGTATATTAGACCTAAAATTTATCGAATGGAATGGAAAACTATATATAGCTTAATGACCCAATTGGCTAAGTTTACTGGAGGTGTCAGTAAGAAGCTATCTGTAGGGGAGCCCGGGCTAGTTGGCGGTTGGGGTAAGTTGGCGGAATCCCCTTTTCTCTGTTTCTATTAGATATATAGCGCTGCCTCTTCTTGTGTACCTCAAGTTATATGAAACTCGTTATCCAATGTGTTTTTGTTGCAAAACGATTTGTTTGGTGGAAGTTGTGGGTGATATTGTGTTTTCGAGCATACCAAGTAAATTTTCTAAATTTTAAATACTTTGCGTTATTTAGGATGATTTTAAATCTATTTCCCGAATGATTATATTTTTCGATAGCGCACGAAAAGAGCTTTCAGTATCCGTATAGATATTTCATCTATCGACAAACAAAAGTTATTTTTTAAATAGTTTCTAATAAAATATGCGGTTGGGGTAACTTGGCGGTGCTGCTCGCGGGGCAATCTTGAATTCATTCCAAAGTAAGAAAATCTTTTTCTTGTGTATTTCGCCAATGTAGGACACATTTATTCCGGCCAATTGCATGAAGAATTTCGGAAATTTGCTTTTGAATAGGGAGTACGTGTCAAAGTCAAAATGCCGGATTATTGAAACTGAAATATAATAGCAAATCTCGATTAATATACAGTTTTCTCGAAAAGACATTCGGCATGTTCCAAAAGGATTCTTGAAATAATTGCATATCAATTTGATTGCTTAGTTTTTGGCGTATCCCCACATACCGCCAACTTGGCGGGTTTTCCGCGTCACATATTTTTGTCTCTAAAAATGGAGACAATGCAGCAAACACTTTAAAAAAATCAGAGATGTTGCCAACAGTCTGCTCTTTCATGCCGCGTATTCTATTTTGCGGTAAAAATTGAAAACTGAAAACACTGCCAACTAGCCCCATAACTTTCATAATTATGATTATCATGTTCAAGACATACGAGAAACATATGAAACTTACTGCATAACTCATTTTGTTTAAACAAGCCATGTAATCTTTGAACGCCTCGATAAAATCAACAGTTGGAGCAAGTTCGTTGAAATCAGGAATCTCGATAACAAGATAAGATTGCTGAGAGGAAGCGGTAACTGCAGTAAACATTTGGTTACCGATTTAAAAATACAAGAGTGCTGAAGATCAATTTCATTTTTTGCTTTGACTAAATTTTTTAAACTTTTTATTGCAAAGGCACATATGGCGATTCCAAGAGGTAATACATGGAAAGCGATAACAAGAGTAACTTTCAGCTTTCTTCTAACAGTAATATAATATTAAAAGAACTTTTAGAATTGTAGATATATGTTACTTGTTTGGATAACAACTTATTCTGCTTCTGTTTTTTCCCTTTAATCACATTAAATTAGCTAGAGATTACTAAGTAGTAAAATTATAAAAATTCTAGTTATGAAAGGATTTGGAATATACATATAGGAAATATGGCGATTCGCATGGTAAAGAAGGACGACTCTGCCGTGAGACATGTTGGTAGATTTGAGCAATTAAGACACGTTGGTAGATTTGAGCAATTAAAATAAATAAATAATGAATGACCCTGTCATTTCTAGCTTTCCCGATCTGTAAATATTTAATCCTTGCTCTCACTTGCGTACTATGGCTCTAAATTTCAATATCTTTACTTTCATTACTAAGTAATCTCTAGCTAATTAAATGTCGTTAAAAGGAAAAAAACTGTGCAAGAACTCTTCTTTATACGAAGGAGAAATAGGAGAAAAGGTTTTTGTGAAGCATATAAAAAAATTATAGTTTTTATTGTAATTTGTTATATTTTTACTGAAAAAGCAATACATAATGATGATAAATATTGGGTTATTTGCCCTAGCATATAACCCATATATTGAAGTTTCATTTATAGAAAAAAAAATTGCTTCTGAAACATCTGAAAACATTCCTTTAGGAAACTGAAAAAATACCTATATTAATAAACATAGTTTAATAGTGAGTACCAAAAAATATATGTTTTTATTTCATATTTCATGGAAAGCATGAGATATATAACTCCGCCATTAGGACAAAAAGTGTTGAGGAACGACCACCAAGAGATTCCCTGATCATAGCGTAGCATCAAATTCATAAAGCGATCAGTTCAGCAGTCACATGACTATCGGATAACAGACGAGCAAACTGGTTTGATGTTGGGTGCCAACGAGCCACAGATGAGAAAAATCAGACTACGAGCTTATTGATCACACTGATTATATGTTGAATCAGTGTAATGAGCTGAAAGCCGCTGAAAAAGACGATCATGACAGGGGCGCATAAGGCTTGAGAATTATAGACTAGCATGTTAGGGGCAGTGTAAAATTCAGGAGTTGAGAAAACGGTCTCAATATCGCTTATAAGGTACTCTTCTGTGTTCTGTTTAGCAAGCAGAATTTTTATCTGTGATTACCCCAGCGGGCTACAAGAAGACAAACGACGAACCATTGCCTTATGACAATACTACTAGTGCCCTGGTAATCAAATTAAAAGATAAATTGAAGCA
This sequence comes from Topomyia yanbarensis, assembly GCF_030247195.1. NCBI lineage: Eukaryota > Metazoa > Arthropoda > Insecta > Diptera > Culicidae > Topomyia > Topomyia yanbarensis. Next base: position 193,358,967 of record NC_080672.1, on the reverse strand, counting down.
TGTACTCGAAAATACGATTCTATACAGTGTACGAAGAAACGAAACCATAATCACATGCTTCTTGGTTTCATGAAAGACTTCAGAATTGACGTCGATTACAAATTTGTCAAAAATGTAACTTGATATAACTTCTGACAAAATACTACTAAAACTTTACTGTTAAATACTATGATGAAGAAAAGAAAATGGAAAATGACTCCATGCATGCTTACGACGAAAAGCTTTTGGGCATGTAGCGCGCAGGAAAGAGATTCGCTAGAGTGATAAGTAGACAATCTGAAAGGTGTCGTTGACTTTGGGGGAAAGCGTTGTTCTCGCTGAAGTTATGCAATCGAGGAAAATATGTGTGTGGAGCGTAACTAAAAAGTGGCTTACAGAAAATCTCTAATACTTTCTACCACGGCACTATGGGAAGGTTCCATACAACAAGGTGGCGAAAAATATGGATATATTCTTTCACGAAAAGCTTGTTTGAGTTGTTAATATTGTGCATTACTAATTACATTATTACTCATAATGGACGTATCCAGGATTAAAAACCTTAAAGGAGGAAAGGGAAGGGAAGGGTGGCTTGGTGTAAAGTATGCAAGTTTAATTTTTTTTTTCAAAGAAAATATTAGCGATTCAGAGAATTTTAGTCAATTCATTCACTTTCCACATAATGATGCAACATTTGAACAATATTTGCTTAAATTTTCATTGGGCGAGTGATACTGTTTCTTCGAAGGCACCTTTAAAAAAAATGCGGTGCGCATTATTACTGAAATTCTACTGGAACAATCGTCTCGAAATTTTGCACAGTTCTTCTTCATATCATTCTCTAGGTAACTACGAGACCTTCCGTTAAAATTATTACTATACCTATTTTTACAATAAAATGTTTTTTTAGCGAAAATGGTATTTTTGGCTTTAAAGCGGTACGAAAAACTTAAAAATCAAAAAGTAAAAACTCAGATTACATGTGCTTTCTAACCACTCAAAAAGATAGTGACGAAGAGAGAATGAAAGTCGCGAAAGAGGCAGATAAGTATTTTAATTTATTTATTTACATAGAAGTAAATAGAAAAATGTGTGAAGTGCTTAGGCTATTTGGTGATAATTTCAATGTCGATATGACCAATGGGCTTTAAAGGTAATGTCGTTCTTTCAGATGATTGCTATGCCAATATATCTTCTTCATATTTATGGCTTGCGATTATTTTTGATGCATTTGGAATTCTTGTTCCGGAGATACAGATTAATGAATCCTATATAATCCAGTATCATGAAAACGAAATAGTTAGGACTATCAGAATGTATTAAAATTCATTTTTGGTATGACGAGTGGCCATTAATAATTTTCTTGGCCACAAACACTGTTTTTTGACGAATCCGAAGCTTATTAATATAAGCATGAAAAGTGAATTGTAAATCATCCTTTTTGGTATAATAAGAATTTCAAGTATTAGGACACATTTCGTCGCTGTTCTGCTATCTTATGACAAGTGCCATTTATCACATTTCGAGAAAAAAACGATTTTTAAAGTTTGAGATTGAATATCTTGAAGCGTATAAATGGTTTAAACAATTCAAAGAATACAATTGATGCTTCTATATATTCTGTATTAATCTCACAAATATTACGAAGATCGGTTGACTATGTTGCGAATTTTTAATATAAATGTAAACAAAAGTCGCGCTAACACGTATCACAGGTATGTATTGATGACAAAATTTGTATGACGTGTCATAATCGTGCATGGAAAATTTTCCATGGAAAAAAATCATCAATTTTTAACTTTTATCCATATCCTTGGCTTCATTCGGTCTATAAACAATCGGTGAGATGCATTTTGAAGGCAATAAGCCAGGGAATCTTGAAAAATGCTATGCCATATTTATATATAACGGGACACCACGTTTGATCAGTCGTTCTATTGAAACACAAAGTGTGTTTTAGTTTTAAGGGATTTGCGTCAAGCCGGCGCTAATCTATTCCGACAATAAGTTAGTGTTGGTTTCTGATGAGGCGAAGCCGAAACGCAACACAGTATGAAATAAGGATTTGTGCCCTCCTGTACAAAGACTGGTTTTACCAACAAATTTTCACCCTAGCGAGAAATTTTGGTTTTTACCAAATTTTCCTCCTTAGGGTGAAATATAGCATAGTGCTTTCACATAGGCCTGCTAAGCCAAGACAAGTTTCGGTTTCACTGTGTCTCATCGGTATAAACAGAACTTCTGCTCGAACGGGACATCACGTTTGATCAGTCGTTCGATTGAAACACAAAGTGTGTTTTAGTTTTAAGGGATTTGCGTCAAGCCGGCGCTAATCTATTCCGACAATAGGTTAGTGTTGGTTTCTGATGAGGCGAAGCCGAAACGCAACACAGTATGAAATAAGGATTTGTGCCCTCCTGTACAAAGACTGGTTTTTACCAACAAATTTTCACCCTAGCGAGAAATTTTGGTTTTTACCAAATTTTCCTCCTTAGGGTGAAATATAGCATAGTGCTTTCGCATAGGCCTGCTAAGCCAAGACAAGTTTCGGTTTCACTGTGTCTCATCGGCATAAACAGAACTTTTGCTCGAACGGGACATCACGTTTGATCAGTCGTTCGATTGAAACACAAAGTGTGTTTTAGTTTTAAGGGAATTGCGCTAATCTATTCCGACAATAAGTTAGTGTTGGTTTCTGATGAGGCGAAGCCGAAACGCAACACAGTATGACTAGAAAAATGGTTATTTTTGGTTACAGTGTTTCCAAATATGCTATATTTCCAGTTTAAAACTTAAACTGCATTTTTCTCACAATTCGTGTATTTATGTTTTGAAAATGATTATGCCAGTGTGTTTCTCAGATAGTTTTACACATAAAAACATCTTATACATCAAGATAACTTGAGCCAATACCCAGAACCACAGTCATTTGAAGTAAAAAAATTAAAATTTCTCAGCACGTTTCTCGCAGTATCTCAGTAACCAAGCAGAATGTCAAAATTCAAAAAACGCCGCTTTGTAGAGATATTTTGGACAAGTGATATATAATTCATTTTGTCCCGAAATGGCGTTTGTCATAAGATAGCACAACAGCGACAATTTATCGTGTTAACGGTAACTTGGGGGTTTCAGTACAACTCAGTACCATTTGTTGCTACACAGTAATGTTGTATGGCATAAATGTAGCCAAATCAGCTATCTTTTCAATACATCGGCTCTAATTGTAATCCTCGTTCATTTAATTGTGGAATATGGAACACTCAACCGAAACATGTATGAAATGAAATGAAACATGAATTATCCTTCTCTGGTCTAGTAGTTGAGGCAGCCAATAAAACTTCCAATGAGGCGTTCACAGCTTAGGGCAAATTAGAGCAACTAAAATCTTCGCTATTAGTTAAAAGATACAATATCCTTGCATCCCCCATCGAAAGTTCAGGGGGGACATTGGAGGCCTTTTTGCCGGATCCAATTTGTGAATATTTTAGGACATTGAATGGTTATTTTGCATATAACTTCATATAAATGCGATATATATATATATATATATATATATATATATATATATATATATATATATATATATATATATATATATATATATATATATATATATATATATATATATATATATATATATATATATATATATATATATATATATATATATATATATATATATATATATATATATATATATATATATATATATATATATATATATATATATATATATATATATATATATATGCATTTCTAATAATTTATTCACAAAGCTGGCATTCTTAGCTTTAAAATGGCATATTTGAACATATGTTTCATCTAAAGTTCAGCAAAGATATGAACAGTTGAGAAAATGCACGTGATATGTCTATTTTTCATAATTTTTATCTTTAGACATCCAGTTAAGTTAAATATTGACGTAGGACTTACGTCTTTCTTTACTATACTGGGTGTCATTTCAAAATTTTCAAAACGGATGCGTTACGTACACTTTGAACTCTAATAACTTTTCTCCTACTAAAGGAATTACTAGTTTTGTTTCATAAATCGAAAGGAAAACGTTCAACGCTTGCTATTGATACCTTGTTTGCTATGTAAAACTTGTTTAAAAAGTTCAAAAACTACTTTTAATGCGAATCAACATTAATGCTAAAACCTATAAATATGGGTGTCACAGTTTTTCTTAAAGCCAGACGTGTGTAAGCCACAGAGCAGAACACACGTACGTGTGCTGCTCAACGAGAAGCTGCATTTTGACCACCAACCAAATCATAGCTACTGCCTTATCGCTGCCAACCAAGAACAGTGGTCGCCCTGCGTGAAATTCATTGCTCTCAGAAGTGGACAGAGTTACTAATTCGCAAGCTGCTCTTCCAGTGCCTGGTCCGTGAGATTGCACAGAATTTCAAAACCTACTCTTCCGGAGCTCAGCCGTAATGGCCCTTTAAGAAGCCAGCGAGGCCTGCCTGGTTAGTTTGTTGGAAAATACCAATCTGTGCGCTATCCATGCCAAGCAAATAATCATCATGCCGAGCGGGAAACGGCGAAATAATATTCACAACAAAGGTCCTTATTAGGACCACAAAATCGTTCTCAGAAGAATTACAATTGAAATTTCCATTTCGTGCTTTGGAAAATAACTTCCCTCTTATCGGGTTAGTTATTTTCTATAATAATATCCGAAAAATGTGCGATAAAACCAATAAACTGACCAATTGGACGGAAGCAATAAAATACCTACAACAATTTGAGTCAGAAAAGTGATATTAACGGAAAAATGCTTCGATCGTTTCTAAGTGTTTGGCAGCTGAAGTTGCCGATTTGTTTTCCAACGTCAATTATTTGCGCTGTGCTGTACGGAACAGATTTTTGCGCGATTTGTTAGGAAATAATTAAAACAATTGTGTAGTAGATTCCGTAGATTTTAACGTAAATTTTGATAGAAATGATTTTGTAAAAGCATTAATTAGCCGTGCTTTGAATGGTGGTTTTTGCAAATCTTTCTAGAACATTAGTGAATGTGGAAACCCTGCTACTAAGCGAATGCCACGCCAAAAAGAATGATGAAAATATTTTCATTTGTCGCACAAAGGGATGGACTACCATCTGCACTAAGAAGTTTATAAAAGAGATCGCATTCCGATATACAATGCTCATTCGATGTGAGCTGCGAAAGGGGAATGTTCGTGTATGTACGCATCTGGTGTATGTAATCGTCTGGTATCACCAAAAATAGTTATCTGCAAACCGTTCTTATTAGGATGAAAATATAATGGAGAAAGAATTTATTTAGAAAGCTCCTTTTAATAACTTGGATTGAGTTTGCGCCTGTCAAGTCTGCTGTACTTTATCAATGACACATATAAACCAATGTTTATCGAATTAATCTACAATGCAAATCTTTCTAGAACATTAGTGAATGTGGCAACCCTGCTACTAAGCGAATGCCACGCCAAAACGAATGATGAAAATATTTTCATTTGTCGCACAAAGGGATGGACTACCATCTGCACTAAGAAGTTTATAAAAGAGATCGCATTCCGATATACAATGCTCATTCGATGTGAGCTGCGAAAGGGGAATGTTCGTGTATGTACGCATCTGGTGTATGTAATCGTCTGGTATCACCAAAAATAGTTATCTGCAAACCGTTCTTATTAGGATGAAAATATAATGGAGAAAGAATTTATTTAGAAAGCTCCTTTTAATAACTTGGATTGAGTTTGCGCCTGTCAAGTCTGCTGTACTTTATCAATGACACATATAAACCAATGTTTATCGAATTAATCTACAATGCAAATCTTTCTAGAACATTAGTGAATGTGGCAACCCTGCTACTAAGCGAATGCCACGCCAAAACGAATGATGAAAATATTTTCATTTGTCGCACAAAGGGATGAACTACCATCTGCACTAAGAAGTTTATAAAAGAGATCGCATTCCGATATACAATGCTCATTCGATATGAGCTGCGAAAGGGGAATGTTCGTGTATGTACGCAGCAGATGCGAATTCGGGCAAGGTTCGAATCGTTAGCAAGGATTCTCGTCTGGTATCACCAAACATAGTTATCTACAAACCGTTCTTTTTAGGATGAAAACATAATGGAGAAAGAATTGAATTAGAAAGTTCCATTTAATAACTTGAATTGAGTTTGCGCCTGTCAATTCTTGTATACATTTACCAGTGATTCATATAAGCAAATGTGTAACAAATAATTGGCTTCACCCAAAACAGACAGAGAATGTCTAATAATCCCAAAACATATATATTTAATGGCAAGAGCTAATAAGGGGAGGTGAGAATTAATAGTGTGCAGGCTTACCCGATAATGCTGAGGTCATCAGAGACCGCGGTCGATCTCCACTGAGGCTGTCGTGGTTGTGTGTAGCTGCCGAGCTGGATCATCGCCAAGGCCCGGTTGTCGACGGTACGTTTTGAGCGTCTTTAGTGGTTCCGAGTTTGTGCTGGGTATTCCAGTTTCCGGATCCACGTTGATGAAGATGCACCTCGTACACGGCTTCAGATTCCGATAGATCGTTTCGCCTATCTTAATCCACTTCCAATTGTCCTCCTCGTATGCGGCCGGTCCTTTCACAACAAAGTTTGGCCGGTATTGCAAAGCCGTCACCGGTTTCTCCAACCTTGAATTCACGTCCGCCACAGACGCCTCCGACAGAAGCATGAAACTAGTCGAATCGTGAAGAGCACCCGAATCGGTCGAGGTCAAATTAACGAAAAAACGATTTTTCTCCCGCACCTCCCGGCTAGAGTAATTAAACGGATCGAAAACCAGACGCAATCCAAAGTCCTCACTTAGAATATCGGGAAACCACCGACCGTACTCGGTCAACCTCTTTTTTCAGATTATCCATTTTTATTTTGGCACCCGTTCTTCCGGGGATTTGTTTTCAAGCAAATTGTGCAGCGATCTTTTGTTTTCAAGCGGGCTGTCAAATGCCCATCTCTTGCAGTACACACTAATCTCTTATTCCTCCCTTTTTACATTTAAATTACACATTTTACTGTAACACAACATTGCCGTTACAGAAAAATTTCTCATGAATCGGCAATGGCTCGATTCATGAGAAATTTATGAGCCATACTCCTTTAAGGAGTCTCCCGGAGACTAATTAAATCGCTAATTGAATGCGATGCTCGATGTATCGACATTCTTCTACATGCTCCAGCTAGCTACGGAACAACTAATCTCAAAAAACAAATCACAAAACTACATAATACCGCCAGCGAATCCTGGCTAAACATTGCGAATCCGCCAACTAAAGTTTGGCTATAAGTCTCCGGGTAAGTCCTTGTCTCAAACTCGAAACCATCGTTTGCAACGGCAAAACATTCAATAAACTCTTAACCTATTATTAGGGCTAAATAGGTTAGAATTAACACTTAAGACTAATACTGAAACTAAGGACTTATAATGTGGTAGATTATTTGGTTTGTTAAGACTGAGAGCTGCGTAGGAAAGGAGGTATTTAGTCTCCCAAATCGATATGAGTCCAGTGCTAGGGTTTTACCGCGCCCAGAATCGCGTTTCTTTTGGTTGATTTCACATCGACCCCCACTACAACTGTCTGATGGATCCGATTTACGGATCGCGACTGTGCTGGATCTAACAGGCTGTCGACACCAATCCAGGATTACTTATCTTTCGTTTCACGTCTTCGTTCTGTGCTTGTAGCTGGTGTTGCTCATAGCTTACTTACTTATCCGAATCTATGTTCCGTCCGCGTCTGGATTCTTACTGTATCAGTTTCTCTCGCTCTGACAAACGGCTGGCCTTCTGAGGCTTGCGTGTCGTGGACTCTCGTGCTTCGATTTCTCCCGTATCGAGAACGGCAAACGCTGGAACGTTGTGTAAGCAGCTGGAGTTGGCAGGTTGTGAGGAGGGTTGGGTGCTTGGCTTCGTCCTACTTGAATCCCCCGCTCTGAGCGGTGTATGTCCGTTGGTGATTCCGCTTCGCTTCGGTCTGCTGTGCTCAATTGTTGTCCTGGTATGCTCTGCTCCATCCACTGCATGGTTTTGCTTGCTCCGAATACGGCTCGTGCGCTTGCGCCAGTGACTGAGGTCTATCTTGGTTTGATGTGTCACCATGAAGCAGCTTACCTATGAGATTGACTTTTGCTATGTCTGCGGAGTCCAGAGGGGTCCGCCTTCGTCGACCTGCACCCCTGTGCAACGGCTCAAGGTTTTCCCGAGACTCGCTCCGAAAGTTCCGTCTCTAGTTTGGGGTTGCCTGCTTTCCTTCCTGTTGCGCTCGCGTGCTCTCTGGTCGATTTCTCTCGTTCCGAAAGGCGCGCCTGTTTTAGGCTTCTGCTTTCTTGATATGCGTTTTCTCTCGAATCGCTAACGGCTTGCCTGCTGAAGGCTTCTGCTTCTCGAAACACGTTTTCTCCCGAATCGCTAACGGCTTGCCTGCTGAAGGCTTTTGCTTCTCGACGTGCGTTTTCTCCCGATTCGCTAACGGCTTGCCTGCTGAAGGCTTCTGCTTCTCGACGTGCGTTTTCTCCCGATTCGCTAACGGCTTGCCTGCTGAAGGCTTCTGCTTCTCGAAACACGTTTTCTCCCGAATCGCCAACGGCTTGCCTGCTGAAGGCTTTTGCTTCTCGACGTGCGTTTTCTCCCGATTCGCTAACGGCTTGCCTGCTGAAGGCTTCTGCTTCTCGACGTGCGTTTTCTCCCGATTCGCTAACGGCTTGCCTGCTGAAGGCTTCTGTCCTCGTTGATGGAAGTCCTGTCCCGTCCCTCGCGTCACGACAGCTCTTTGCTGCGACTGCGAGTTGTCATGGGCCTTCCTAGACCGCTCTTCGAATCCAAATGACGCTGGCTGGTGTGCCATGATGGGGAGGTAGTTTGAAAAGTTATTGCTCGCCACACCATGACAGGGCACGATTTGTCCCGATCGGCTAACGGTATTTTGGGAGCATGATGCTCGTGGTTAGCAGGTTGGAGCCTGCCGACATAGCTGGGTAAATTTTCTCTAATCCGCCTTAATGTCCTTTGCGTGAAACCTGCCTCTCTTTCCCGTGGCTACGTCTTCTAGAGTGTACAGGTTGACGCCCAGGACGTCTTTGACTATCGCTGGAACGAACTTGGAATCAAGTTTGCGGTTCACGTGGTTTGCTTTCGACGACTGACCGAAGGTTCTACGCCATACCAAATCTCCCGGTTTGAATGCTACTGTTCGTGTTCGAAGATTGTATCTCTGCTTCGCCTTTTCGTGATTGTTCCTGATGCGTCGCAGTACGAATTCCTGTACCCGCCGAACCGTTGACAGTCGCATATCCTGTGCTACCTTGGGGTCGTCTGGGGTGTTGAGACTTTGTTGCACGTAGAGATCTGTGTGAAGTATTAGGTCCCTTCCAAAGTTGGCGAAATGTGGACTTACTCCGGTCGCATCATGTTTCGCACCGTTGATGGCCGCCGTGATTGCTGGAAGCTGTGAATCCCACTCTCGATGATCTCCTTCTAGCAATGCTCGAATGCAGGTGATTAGTACTCTGTTGACCCGCTCTGCATTGTTTACCATTGGGCAGTAGTAAGCCGTCTTCATATGCACGATGTTGTGCCGAGCTAGCAATGACTTGAACACCGTCGACTCGAACTGTTTTCCATTGTCCGATAAAACTATTCTGGGACGTGAAAACTTCAAGAAGACTTCCTGCTCCAGAAACTGAACCATCTTTGAAGCGTCCGCGTTTTTCATTGGATGTGCGACGACGTATTTCGTGATCCAATCTACGACTACTAGCATGACTGTGTTTCCCTGCTTCGAGCGTGTGAACGGACCAACGAAGTCCATTGATATTAACTCCCAGGGCATTTTGGCTGGCTTCAAGTTTCCCATCTGTGGCATCATCCTTGTGTTTGGTGCTTTACTTGCCTTGCAGGTTTGACAGCTCTTGACGTAGTTGCTTACCTCCTCCCGCATCTTCGGCCAGTGAAAATGGGCTTGAAGTTTCTGAAGAGTTCTGTGGAAACCCAAGTGTGCTGCTGTAGGTGAGTCATGGAACTTGCCTATTAACCCGCGTCGCTCTTCGAATGGTACCACCTTTTTCCACAAGTGGATCGCATTTCCATCTTCGTCCTTGCTTAAACAGTTCTTGTACAGCTCGTCGTTCGCTAACCTGAAGTCCGGGAAACGATCGCCTTCCTTCTGTACTTTATCCTTTAGCTGCATGTACCACGAATCAGTGGAGTTCGCACCGTCGAAGGACACCGATGCCACTATCCGTGATAGTGCGTCCGGCACTACGTTGATGCTTCCCTTCCGGTACTTGATCTCAAAGTCGAATGCGTTTAAACGTAACAACCACCGGCTCATGAGGGCTGTCGGATTCTTCATCGATCGCAGGTAGCTGAGTGCGGCATGGTCGCAAAAAACTGTAAACTTCACTCCTTCTATGTACCCTCGGAACTTCTCGTTGGCGCGGATGACCGCCAGACATTCCCGTTCCGTTACCGAATACTTCCGTTCCGAAGATGATAGCTTCTGTGAAAAGTAGCAAATCGGGTGTTCTTCTCCGTCGGTCTCCTGCGTCAGTACGGCTCCAATCGCGACATCGCTGGCATCGCAGGCAATAGCGAATGGCATTGTATAGTCCGGTATTGCCAACACCGGGGCTGATACCAACGCTGCTTTGAGCTTTAGGAATGCTTCGTCTGCTTGCGTATTCCATCGAAACTTATTCCTTGTCTTCGTCAGTTCCGTTATTGGTACTGCCACTCGAGAGAAATCTGCTATAAAACGTCGGTACCAATTGCACATGCCGAGAAACCGTTGCACCTCCTTCCGATTCGTTGGAGCTGGGAATTTCACGATGCTCTCGATCTTTTCTTCATCGACTTTCCATCCGCTCTCATTCAAAATGTACCCCAGATATCTGATTTCTCGACGACAGAACTTGGATTTCTCTGGCGATATCGTCAAGTTTGCTCTTCGTAGACGCCTCGCTACTTCTTCCAACAGCTTGATGTGTTCGTCGAACGTTTTGGAGCAGATTACGATGTCGTCCAGGTAGTGAAATACGTATGGTTCCATGTCAGCGAACAAGTGTGTCATTAGTCGCGCGAGGGCTTGACTCGCTGTACAAAGTCCGAAGGGAACTACCTTGAACTGGAAGTGTCCTCGTGATGGAACCGTAAATGCTGTCAACGGTCTAGATGCCTCCTGCAACGGTAACTGCCAAAACGCATCCTTGAGATCGATTGACGAAATGTACTCGCAGCCGCCGAGATTGTTGATGATCGACGAGATTTGCGGAATAGGGTACCCTTCGTTCACCATCACCGAGTTTAAGTGGCGGGCGTCCAGACAGACCCGGTACTTCCCAGTTTTCTTCTTAACCGCTACCAGTGGGTTGTTCCACGGAGAAAATAGCGCTTCTTCTATCACATCCAGAGCGAGCATCCTGTCGATCTCGCGGTTCACTTCTTCTAGCACATACGGAGACATTGGATAGTGTCGCTGCTTGCGTGGTGGTGCGTCTCCGACGTCTATTCGGTGCTCATATAATGTTGTCCTGCCCAGCCTTCCTTCCGCTGTTGGGAACTTCGCAAGCGTTTCCTTAAGCTGTCTGTGTTGTGCTGCGCTCAGGACTTTCATTGGCTCATCCTCGTTCAGCTCCGTCTCCTCCAGCTCTGTTTCCACACTGCAGCATGTTGCTTTGACTCCGAACTTGTCCCAAAAGTTCATGCCCAGGATCCATCCATCCGTTGTCATCCGGAATTGTCGGAACCAACAGCAATGGGATGGTCTCGTTCCGGTTGTTAAAAACTATCGGCACTCGAACGAAGTGTGAAATTTTATGTTGCGTGCCGTCCGCTGTTTTGATGCCTCCAATCACGTTTCCTTTGCGCAGACTTAGCTGTTCGACGATCTTTACATTGTTGCCACCTAGCAGTGAGCAGTTCGCCCCGCTATCCAGCAGCGCTGTCATTTCTTTGCCCAGTATACTAATGATTGCATGTGGGCGATTGTCTAGTCCGGGATTAATGATAATTGTATTTAGTAATCCTAGTTCGGTGGTATCGGAGGGGTTTTCTATTGATTGCGGAGATTCCTTACCCTCTATTGCAGATTCCCCGCGGTGGCGTTTCCCGCATCTGTCCGACACGTGATGCAGCTGCGTAGAGAGTATCCCTTTCGTCCACAACGATAGCAGAAAAGAATTGCCTGTGGCTTTGCACAATCCATAAAACGATGTCCTTCCTCATCGCAGTTCCAACAGATCATACCCGTACGTCTCTGGTCTATCGGATCTGGTCTGTGTTCCCCAGCTCTGTCTTGCTCTCCTCGTACTGCGTTCTGCGGAGCTTGCAACTCCCGAGAGTGGTGCTGCGCAGGCGGAGGTTGCTGTCTCTGTACCTGGTTGCTGTACTGACGCTGTGTCTGCTGCGTGAGTGGTTGTGACGCGTATTGTCTGTGCTGCTGTGCGACGTTCGCCTTCTCCAAATTATGTGCTGACGTAAACGTTGGTCTAGCGTTCCTCGTCGTCAACTGCATCTTCAGCGCGCTGACTTGCTCCGTGAGCTGGTCTATCTTCAGCTGCCAGTATCCGTCATCATGTTGCGAGTATGCTCCTTCTTCATCGAGCGAGGAATTTTGCCCGTCGACCAATCCGCCTGCCGAGTTTTCCTCCAGCTCTACTGTGTGTACCCTGCCGAACCGTGGTTGATGCTGCATTGCCGGTGCTGGTCTTGGTACAACAGTGGGTGTTGCGAAACTAGGCTCTAAAAGCGCACTGTGCGGAATTGGAACCCTGCGTTGCCTGTTCAGAAGCATCCTCGTTTCATCGTAGCTGGTGCAGATTTCCACCATTTCCTGTATAGTGTGTGGTCTGGCTGCGGTCACGATCGCTGCATAATCGGCATTCATGTTTTTCTTTACGATGAAAAACTTCTCTTCCTCGCACATCGGTGGCGTAACAAACCGAAATAATGCTGCGATATCCCTATAATATTTCGAAAATGCCTCGTTGGGTCCTTGGAATCGGAAGCAAGCCTCAAGGCGCAAAATCTGTGCATATCCACTGGGTAGGAATTCCTTCCGTATCTCCCGTTTGAATGCCTTCCAGGAAAGTAATGTGTGCTGCGCCATGGCTCGTGCGTACCAATCCAAAGCATCTTCCTGTAACAGATGTTTGATCGATGCCAATAAGGTGTCGTCGTTCATCCCTTCCGATCTAGCGAATGTTTCAACTCGGTCCAAGAATATGTTTAGCGACGTTGTGTCCTTCTCTCCCCGAAACTTAAATGGCCAGTTGTGTACTGCTTTCGTTGTGCGCCTGTCGTCGCCCCGATCGCTCGCCGTTCTGGTGTCTCGCCGCAGTAGGTGATGCAGTAAATCATCGCGCAGCTGGTCGTACTCTTCCCATACGTTCCTGTTTCCTCTCGTGCCGCTGGCTGTTCCTGCTCGGTCGTTTCGTTCCGACCTGCGTTGGTTATCGATCGAATTCCAGCCGGCTCTCTCCTCTTCTTGCTGATCCGCTAAGCGCGAATTGTCCCACCGCTCGTGATTGTGAACACTCCTGGGAGTCGGTGGAATGTCCAGTGGTGGCGGCGTGTAATGTGACTCTGTCGTAATCCGTCCGTGATCGCTATAGAAACGTCTGCCGGAGAAGTCCAATTCGAGAGCACCTTGCCCTCGGCTCGCGGATAGTAACGAGCTGGATGCCGGAAGCGTTGTATGTTGACTGCTTCTTCTGCTATGCTCTGTCGACGCGTCCGGTCCAGTCGCCCTGGCGCCGTTATCGTCTTGCGTTGGATTGTTCTCGTCCGCTAGCAGCTGCCGATTGGTTTTTGGCACTGCCCCTCCTGCACTTCCATAACCTGCCACACTCACTGGATTGGTTGAAGCACTGTTCACGTCACTGATTAACACTCTGACAAGCGCGTCGAGCGATCTGTGCGCGTCTGCTAGGAAACCCGGCGGCTTGAGACATGCCAACCTGTTCCTATAATGTACGAGTCGCGACCGTAATTGACTTAAATTTTGCTTGTCGGTGCTCTGAAGAGCAGGTCCGACAGCTTTCTGTAGCTCATAAATGGCTACCTGACAGGATTCTATATTAACAGTTGGACTCATAACGTGATCCGAACTGTTGTGAAAAATGTTTCGGGTCCGGTCATCTTGAACAGCGGCCCTCAACTTTTGAACTTTGACTCTATGAGTCATAGAACCTAGATTAACCATGTGACGTAAGGCCAACTCGTAGTTGATCTCTTCGTCATTTAGATGGGTGAAGTCCATCCTAAAAGTTTCTTAATGGATCGCAAACCAAATAAACTTAATTACTACCACAAATCTTTAATGTTACACTAATCTACTAATTGGCTCAAATAAACATGTGGGATTTTATGTTGGGCGCCATTGTAACAAATAATTGGCTTCACCCAAAACAGACAGAGAATGTCTAATAATCCCAAAACATATATATTTAATGGCAAGAGCTAATAAGGGGAGGTGAGAATTAATAGTGTGCAGGCTTACCCGATAATGCTGAGGTCATCAGAGACCGCGGTCGATCTCCACTGAGGCTGTCGTGGTTGTGTGTAGCTGCCGAGCTGGATCATCGCCAAGGCCCGGTTGTCGACGGTACGTTTTGAGCGTCTTTAGTGGTTCCGAGTTTGTGCTGGGTATTCCAGTTTCCGGATCCACGTTGATGAAGATGCACCTCGTACACGGCTTCAGATTCCGATAGATCGTTTCGCCTATCTTAATCCACTTCCAATTGTCCTCCTCGTATGCGGCCGGTCCTTTCACAACAAAGTTTGGCCGGTATTGCAAAGCCGTCACCGGTTTCTCCAACCTTGAATTCACGTCCGCCACAGACGCCTCCGACAGAAGCATGAAACTAGTCGAATCGTGAAGAGCACCCGAATCGGTCGAGGTCAAATTAACGAAAAAACGATTTTTCTCCCGCACCTCCCGGCTAGAGTAATTAAACGGATCGAAAACCAGACGCAATCCAAAGTCCTCACTTAGAATATCGGGAAACCACCGACCGTACTCGGTCAACCTCTTTTTTCAGACTATCCATTTTTATTTTGGCACCCGTTCTTCCGGGGATTTGTTTTCAAGCAAATTGTGCAGCGATCTTTTGTTTTCAAGCGGGCTGTCAAATGCCCACCTCTTGCAGTACACACTAATCTCTTATTCCTCCCTTTTTACATTTAAATTACACATTTTACTGTAACAAATGTTTATCAAATTAATCTACAAACCCGAAGGTTTTTGCAACTCCTAGAAAATCAGTGAATGTGGCAATCTCATTCGACATGAAATTTCCAGTAAACATTCATTCAAAAAGTGCATTGGCTCAAATTATCCATGAATGTCATATGATATGCCCAAGTTTAGTCCTACGTCAACACCGCGGTTACGTCCCGGACATTACCCACTCCTAGTTTTTTTCCGAGATACTCTTCTTAGCTAGAGTTTATATTAATACTCAGTAAAGAATTGAATTAAATTGGAGTTGATGCAATTTTCGATTTTGCCTCCCCATAGTGCATGGTTTGCATGAAATACCCGGATTCTTCGGTCGTTATAAATAGCACTGGTTTACGAAAAAAAAATTGATTTCTTTCCTAACTATGTTTTCTAAATGTAATTTGGACCACTCACACCCACCTCGAAAAGTGTTAATAATTTTTTTTCCTACAGAAAGACTATTTCAAACATGATTCTCGGAGTTGTTCAGAAGTTTTTTGTTAGTTTCCATTTTTCTTATAAATACAATAGAGATTCACCCAAACCTATAGATAGAGATTTTTTTATAAATTATAATTGTAATATTTTGGTGAAAATCTTGGTGAGAATGCACGTATTATCCTGAAAAATAGATATCATAAAAATAAATTTAAAAAAATAAAAGTAGAATCAAATTATTTTTTAAGCCTAAAGCTTACAGTTGTTACGGCATTTAATTAGCAAGGGACTGGAAGGTGAAGTATATTTTTCAATATTAGCCATAGTACTCAAGGGAGAGCAAGGAGTTGAATGGTGAAAGTTTAGAAAAGCGTAGAAAGGGTCATATATGAGCAAGCTTAGAGTTTACCTGCAACTTAACCCTTTGTCTGCTACCGTAGGAGTCTGGATCTTTTGGCATTAGAAATGCGGATCACCTGAGTCTACGGCATGTCCGAACAAGCTTAAAGTAACTTGTTACTTCATGCTGTCGGAACCGACAGCGATATGTGCAGTACGAACACATTTCAAGTAATGTTTGTCTGCTGTCCAGAAGGTGCCATCGTGTTGTCGAAGCGGTGCCGGAAACTGCGTCAGGACTTCATGAAGCCTTTCAAAGTTAATCCAGGACTTTCGGGCATGGATTTGGGAAGTTTTCTTCAAGTACAGGTCTATCAAGCAATAGAAGTGGACCGTAAAGCAAAGCATTACGGCCAAAATCGTGGGTCTGAAAAACGTATGCTCAGGATCTGAACACATTCAATAAATACAAAGGCTAATGCGACCAAAGTTGCCAAAGATCACTGAGATATTCCCAAGGAGTATAAATTTGGTGTTGCGGACAATTGCAGTTATGGCCGTAAAGCTCCAATTTACGAAAAACAAAATTTCAATGAAGTTGAAAATGCCGAAAGATCACTGAGATATTCCCAAGGACTATAAATTTTGTGTTGCGGAAAATTGCAGTTATGACCGTAAAGCTCCAATTTACGAAAAACAAAATTTCAATGAAATTGAAAATGTTTAATATTGATTTCTTCTAGATTTATAAAATAAATGAAGCAACGTGAATTTCTATAACAAAATAAAATAACTGTTTTATAATCAAACTTATACCAGAAATCTAACTGATAATGAAGGCCATAACTGAAAGTTTTGAATCTGTTAGCCCCCCCCCCTCCCTAATGGAAAAGGCTGCGCACGCCTATGCTTGTGAGAGTAACTAACATGATAAAGGTAAATATCTCAGAGGGCTATTCCACTGAAGTTGCTTTTCTAGACATCGAAAAAGCTTTCGACTGTTTTTGGCACAAAGGATTAATTGCCAAAATGTGGGATTTCAATTTTCCAATTTACATAATAAAGATTATTAAAAATTATCTTACTAACCGAACCCTACAGGTTTCTTATCAGAATTGTAAATCTAATGTAAATCTAATAAGTTAAAGCAGGCGTCCCTCAAGGATCAAGCGTCGCACCAATCCTATACAATATTTTTACCTTTGATCTTCCAAATCTACCTACAGGCTATAAAAAGTCACTTTTCTGTGATGATACTAGCATCTCAGCTACTGGTAGGACTCGTATTATCTGCAGTCGACTGCAACGAAGCTTGAATATTTTTAATGATTACCTGAAAAAATGGAAAATTTCCACTAATGCGGCAAAAATACAATTGATTGTGTTTCCGCATAATCCAAGAGCTCTCTTAAACCAAATAATAACCATATTATTAAATTTATTGGTTTGAATTTAACGTGGTCAGATCAAGATAAATACATGGGTTTGATTTAGGATAAAATTCACTTTTAAGGATCACATTGAAGGAATCCAAACAAAATGCAACAAATATATAAAATGTTTATACCCTCTTATAAATAGGAATTCTAGGATCTGCCTAAAGAACAAACTATTAATTTATAAACAAATATTTAGACCGGCAATGCTATATGCAGTGCCAATCTGGGCAAGTTTTTGTACTACTTGGAAGAAAACGCTTCAAAGGATTCAGAATAAAATTCTGAAAATGATTTTGAAGCGTCCTCCCTGGTTTAGCACAAAAGAGGTGCACAGACTCGCGAACATAGAAACATTAGAAATTATGACGAACAGTATTATAAGCAGCATCCAACAAAAATCGTTGTAATCTTCAATTGCAACGATTAGCTCTCTTTATAGTTTATAAGTTAGTTTATAAGATTTGTTTAGCTACTTATTCACAAGACAAGTAGGTTTAAAACATCCTACTGAAAAAAATACTTAACTGCGAAAGCATATTATATCTTAATAATAATTAACTGAATCATGTAAACAATAGGGATGAAAAGTCACCACTTGTGGCACCCAATATACTAAATTAGAAATGTAATACAAACAAAACAATATAATCAAATAGAAAATAATATAAAAAACCTGTTTTAATCCACCTAGCGGTGCAATTGTGCCTTTCTCATTTCTCTAAACTATGGCACGGAGGCTTTTTATGTTCAACATACTTGTAGAAATGTCCATTACATTCTTAGTACACTTTGCACTTATACACAATGGCATGCCAGCCATGAACTTGATGAGCTACGTGTCGACGGTGAAACACTTGAAACAAAAAAAATCTAGAGAAAATTTTCAATAGGACGTAAGTAATAATGAGAGATTCTCTTTGAGGTCTTTCTCTTCTGTTCATTATTCGGCCATTTCAACATTAAATACTCTACTCTTTGCATAATATTGTAGTAAAAACTGTCGGCTTTCGATATGTACTGGAAAATTAGTACAAAGTGTTATAATGACGTCGTAATAAACGAAAGAGAAAGTAAACAAAGAGAGGCTCTCAATGTTACTTACGTCCTATTGAAAATTTTCTCTAGAAATATCATACTCCATTAGCCTAATCAGCATTAGATCAATGCTTTCTGCTTGCTAACTCATTTTGTCATGCGGGGGTGGGTATGTGAGGAGGACGAAAGTCCCATGAACGAACGACTCCCCAGCTTAAATTGGTATGCTTTGTGATATAGTGGTGGTTTAAAGATGATGGAGTTGAAAGGGACGGGTATGAGGGCTGGATGGGGTGGTGGTCTGAGGGCTGATTTAAGGAGATTTTTAAAGGAGGGGAGTGAACAGTAGAGGGGGGGGGGGGGTAACCCCTCTCCGTAAACCATCAACTACGCCCCTGTTAAAATCCAGAAACCTTATGCGAGTCGAAAAAAAAATTTGGCCGGGATTAGGTTGACGTTTTTCAGAGTGATTGCATAACCTTTCTATATGAGAGAGGCAAAAATGTGCCAAAATCCAAAAAAGTGAATCGTCGTCAAATTTTTTTTTCGAGTTTGCATCAAAGCTCGACGTTTCATGCACCTTGAACACATTTAGCATCAAAAATAAAAATTCTATTTTTAATTTTTCCTATAGTTTATATGAGAAATTTCTGTGTGGCCGCACTCTGAAACCCGTAATTCCGAAACCAGAATTCCGATCGATCCAAAATCCAATAGCAGCCGATGGGAAGGTTGCACCTTTCATTTGAGACTAAGTTTGGGCAAATCGGTCCAGCCATCTCTGAGAAAAATGAGTGACATTATTTGACACATACGCACATACATACACACACATACACACACATACATACATACACACACACATACAGACTTTTTCCGATCTCGACGAACTGAGTCGAATGGGACATGACACTCGGCCCTCCGGGCCGGGTTTACGTTGCCGTTTTTCAGAGTGATTGCATAACCTTTCTATATGAGAAAGGCAAAAATGTGCCAAAATCCAAAAAAGTGAATCGTCGTCAAATTTTTTTTCGAGTTTGCATCAAATCTCGACGTTTCATGCACCTTGAACAAATTTAGCATCAAAAATAAAAATTCTATTTTTAATTTTTGCTATAGTTTATATGAGAAATTTCTGTGTGGCCGCACTCTGAAACCCGTAATTCCGGAACCAGAATTCCGATCGATCCAAAATTCAATAGCAGCCGATGGGAAGGTTGCACCTTTCATTTGAGACTAAGTTTGGGCAAATCGGTCCAGCCATCTCTGAGAAAAATGATTGACATTATTTGACACATACGCACATACATACACACACATACACACACACATACAGACTTTTTCCGATCTCGACGAACTGAGTCGAATGGGATATGACACTCGGCCCTCCGGGCCGGGATTAGCTTGACGTTTTTCAGAGTGATTGCATAACCTTTCTATATGAGAAAGGCAAAAATGTGCCAAAATCCAAAAAAGTGAATCGTCGTCAAATTTTTTTTCGAGTTTGCATCAAATCTCGACGTTTCATGCACCTTGAACACATTTAGCAACAAAAATAAAAATTCTATTTTTAATTTTTCCTATAGTTTATATGAGAAATTTCTGTGTGGCCGCACTCTGAAACCCGTAATTCCGAAACCAGAATTCCGATCGATCCAAAATTCAATAGCAGCCGATGGGAAGGTTGCACCTTTCATTTGAGACTAAGTTTGGGCAAATCGGTCCAGCCATCTCTGAGAAAAATGAGTGACATTATTTGACACATACGCACATACGTACACACACACATACACACACACATACATACATACACACACACATACAGACTTTTTCCGATCTCGACGAACTGAGTCGAATGGGATATGACACTCGGCCCTCCGGGCCGGGATTAGGTTGACGTTTTTCAGAGTGATTGCATAACCTTTCTATATGAGAAAGGCAAAAATATAAAATGGATGGTCGAGTAATAGTGTTCATTGACGATATGCTCATCGCTTCTGAAACGATAAGTGAACACTTTCTTTGAAACGTTAAAAGAGGTGCTTGAAACTCTCGCAGATAATCATTTGGACCTTCAATTCGCCAAGTGCCAGTTATTGAAAACCCAGATTGAATACCTAGGGTATGATGTGCAACGCAATCAAATCACGTCCAGTGACCGACATGTAGAATCAATAAAAAAAAATTCCCTATTCCTATCAACCGGAAAAGTCTTCAACGGCTTCTGGGACTAGTGAACTATTTCAGAAAATTTATTCAACGCACAGGCTACGCAACTATATGAACTATTGAAAGAAGATAGGGAATTTGAAGTGTCCGCTAATCCTATACAAGCCGTTGAAAGTCTTAAAAATGCGTTGATTTCTAAGCCGGTTTTACGAATATATTCACCGAATGCGAAAACCGAGCTGCACACTGATGCGTCGTGTTCAGGATTCGGCGGTGTTTTGTTGCAGCGACAGAGCGATGGTGGTTTAATGCATCCCGTTATGTATCATAGCCGTAAAACAACCGTTACTGAATCGAAGTTGAACAGTTTTAAGTTGGAAACTCTTGCGATTGTTTACTGCCTTTAAAGATTCCGGACCTACTTGTTTGGTTTGGAGTTCAGCGTGGTAACTGACTGTAACTCTCATGGAGAAAAAGGATATAAATCTAAAGATTTCACGCTGTGCTCTGTACCTTGAACAGTACAATTTCGCAATTGTTCATCGCCCAGGAGCGGGAATGTAGCATGCAGATGCATTATCTCGTTCGCATGTTCATGTACTGATGGAGGAAGAGTGCTCCTCGAGTGTTTTCGAAGATGTATTGTATCTTGCGCAACTTCAAGATTCCGAAGTTACGAAGATTAAGGATTCTTTAGATGATCAACCATTAAAAGACTATGAAGTTAGTAATGCTATTTGTACAAGGTCTCGGGAAACAAGTCCTTGGTTTACGGAACGGAGAAAATGGTACCATTGGTCATAAATAAATTTCATAACCAGATGGGGCATTTCGATGTAAACAAAGTATGTGAGTTGATCAAAAGAACTTACTGGTTTCCTAAAATGCGCGAGCGAGTACAACAACATGCAAAGTTTTGTGTCACTTGCATTGCCTATAATCCCAGAAACAAACGATTCTATGGAAATCTTCATGATGTAGAGAAGCCCAAAGTACCGTTTGAGGTAGTGCATGTTGATCATCTTGGACCATTGGAGTGTAGTAAGGGGGAAAATGAATATATTAGCGTGTACTAAATTCATAAAACTCTTCTCTACTAAAACAACCAATACTAAAGAAATGATGAAATCGTTCAAAGGGCACTTCCATGCCTATTCAACTCCGAGGGTGCTCGTCTCGGACAGAGGAACGGCGTTTACCTCCGTCGCATTCGAAAGGTTCGTAGAAGACCATGGAATTAAACACGTAAAAAGGGCATCATCATGTCTCAAATCAAACGGACAAGTTGAGCGTTATAATAAATCGTTGGTCCTTTTATTTGGTAGAATGGTCGAGGAATCAGGAAAAAGTTGGGATACATCCCAAGTAACCATAAGCATTAAGCCATTGCACTATATTGGATATAGATTTGCACTAATGTTGCATTGAAACTCCATTACAGCATTGACAATGCAATAAAGCTCTATATTAGCATCAATAATGCATAAATGCACAGCCGACTTTTAGCATTATCGCTTGCTCTATATGCGTATATAAATCTGATATAACGCGTACATGCTTCAAGGATCTTTAAAGCATGTAAGCTTTACAAGTGCATTTAGTGCCATTATAGAGCAAATAAAAAGCCGATATAATGCTATTTTAATGCTGTGGGTTTATTTGATATACAACTCTTTTGAAGATTATATTCGGCATATTTCGTTTCAATCGCACATATGCAGTATAGTCCAGCGAGCAAACGCAGCGCACTTACCTTGAAGAACGGCAATGTACCGTAGTTCTAGACATACTAAAGGTAATTTTCGTAAAACATTCATATCATGTGAGAACGAAAACCCATTAAGGATATTCATTACAATGCATTAGAAGAGAGTCAATTACGGTTTTAAACACAACATTTTATTTTAAATTTTTTTCATTTTTGCTCATCATACCGAAAGGAAACAAGTCCTAAGTAAGAAATGGTTTTGAAACCATGGTGGACAATGACAGCCAACTGAAGCTTTTTAATAGCATTAGTAGTGCCAATATTAGGCTATCAAATTTGACATTTGTACGCTGGTGCTATATAATAGCATTAGTACTGTAGAAACGAACTGTCAATCTCTGCACAGTAATAGCACTATATTTCGCCTTTTCTGGCATAATACCAGCATTATATCAGTATTTAGGGCTTCACGGCTGTTTAAGAGAGCTTTATATGTGAATCTAAAGCAGTTATTAGGCTACGTTATAATGCTTATTGGTTACTTGGGCAGTGCTCATCGATGCAGTGATGGTGATTGATGAAAATATTGTTGATCTAAAATGATGCATATCAACGTTGAATGTTGTATACTGAACCAATTGGCCTTGCTTATCAGGCCTTCCTATTTGTAGTAGGCGATCAAATCCAAATACATAACGCGCCAAATAGAACTTTTCATTCATCAATAAATGCTGTACTGCGTGTTGTCAGAGGCAACTCAGCATTGAGTGAAGATCGGGCCAATATGGATACTTTCTCATCGCAATCGATAACTTTCGATGCTTGATGAATGAATCAAATAGCATTCGTTGCAATACTTTTGGGCATGCAAATGAGGATGTTTTGGCATCAATAGTACTATCCGAGGCTCTAGTACCATAAAGGCCCGTAACTATAGGTTTCAAATGCCCTTCTTATGCATTAGAGCGCCAAAACTGTTTCAATCACTTCGATTGAATTCGAAAAATATTATGCATGTCGTGCCTCACTTCTGAATGGATAAGAATCGAACATAGTGATGCATACTCAGATTGAAAAATGATCACGCGGAATGAATGAATGGAGGGAATGCAAACAAGCGAACTTGGTTACGCATTTCATCGATGTTGATTTGTTTGCAACTTGAAAATAGGTTACCATGGAAGGTTTCCGTCTGTATACATATTCGTGCATCGAAACCATGGATTACTATCAGTTTTGATTTGGTGATGAGTGCTAATTTTGATGAAAATTGGCTTCACTGCATCGATGTGGAATTTTTATTAAATAATACCATTAATCGTTCTACACTATTCTTCGGTGTTGATCAGAAAAACCGAATTGATTTTGGCCTAACCCAATACTGACAGGAATAGAGATTTGAGCAGTCTTCGAGAAGAAGCTAGTCAAAGTATGCGAAAACAACATCAGTACAACAAACGTGTTTATGACAGTCACTGCAAGAGAAATACACTATACCAGCAAGATTTAGTTATGTTGCGTAGGACGAATGTAGTAGGAGAAAGAAGCAAGCTCAAGCCAAAGTTTCGGGGTCCGTATGTGGTTAAAAAGATACTCGATAATAACCGTTATGTGGTAGCTGATCTGGATAATTATCAAGTCTCTAGCATTCGTTTTATAGGGAATTTTTAATCCTTTTAATATGCGACTCTATCAAAAAGCTGAAAACCATTCGGAGAACATGGAATCAGACATTGAATACGTAGATATAAAATATTTAGAAGAAGAAGAAGATGATGAGTTTGTTTAGTTTGTGTGGCCGAGCTGTAAGCATAAGAAAAAATAACATTTGGTGTCCCCTCGCAAATGTGACATTAGCAAGTTATCATCTATTTGTGTGCCCCTTGACTCCGAACTTCCCACGATATATCAACCTTTGTCATTCGAAGTGTAGCCAGTACCCACTGAGACGTCCAAAAAATTGTTTCAAAATCGTTCAACACGGGTCCAACGATGGACGTTCGTTGAACGGTTATTTGGACGATGTCAAAATTGGTCCAACGAATGTCCTTCATTGGACGATTTTGAAACCAACCGTTCTTAGAGGGTAGAGACAACAGATGAATGAAAGACGATTATACTGTTGTGGCGCATTTTCTTATTGCCCGTTTCATCTGTAGATAGACTTTCGTGCACATTTTGAAAGCAGCAAAATAAATATTCTCACGTTAAACTGCACAGGAGACAGCAAATAAACAAACCGAATATCTTATGCACAATCCTAGTGAGGGCGTTAAATGTTGTTTTTGTTAGCTACCGCAACAAAAAAAAAAAAAATGTTGATGATGATGATGGTCCCACCTCATACCCCCACAAAGGTGTGAGCTGAACGATTTATCTAAAAGATAATTAATATTTTGATCCATAACAAAACCAGTTAACAAAAAGAAACGGACTGGTTCAATTTGCAGACATAGCTTTCCTTCAAAAGAACGTTACCAGATACATTTCGAATATTCCGCCAACAACCAGGGTCCATCAAGAAAATTTCCATTCCGGGAAGATACTTGATGGAATCGGGAATTGAACCCAATAGCTTCCATTTCCGATAATGCTCTGTAAGACTCCTCCCGCCTGACCAAGACAGACACCAAGACAGACACAACCAAACTACCCAACAAACAACGAAAGCTGAACAAACCTTTATTACGAGGGAACAAGCTGTACAAGAACTGGACAAGCCATTATTCATCATAATTGTTTGTTGGGTATGGTAGATGCGGTGTGAGAATATTTTCGTGTGACAAAATTATTTTGCTGTGTGTCTATTTGGGGGTAAAATTCGCAATACTTCGGCCGAAAACAAAATTCTCAGCGGCCATATTGAATCATTAGAATTCAAACAATGGCGTCAAGTAGAAAGATGCATGACGGACTTAGTTGAAATGGACACACAAGAATTTATTGATACTTTTTTATAATTATTCAATATATTGCCGCATAACTGTATAGCTGAGTAACAAGCAAACTACTTGAAATACATCAAAAGCTATTTGAAAACAGAATGCATATTATCTGTAATTTTTCGAAGAATTATTCTTTCGTTGTGCAGGATGCAGTTCAAGGCTTTCATTGTGCTATATATTTTAAAGACGAAGAATCTGACGTGAACTTCAAGTTCACTAGTTTTATTGCAATTGCTGACTTCATTAAACATAATTATGTCGCAGTTCGTTTATTTTTGACTCAACGTTTAGCGTTCATAAAAGGTAAATTGCCAGGCTTCTAACAGATTTACTTTTTCTCAGATGGATCAGGAAGCCAATACAAAAATAAAATGAAGGCATTTAATTTGTGCAACATGCAAAAACATTTTGGCATTGATGCCGGAATTTTTTCGAAACTTGTCATGGAAAGAGTCCTTGTGATGCTTTGGGAGGAGTATTGAAACGAAACGCTGCGAAAGTGAGTTTGCAAGGCCATCATATAACAACAGCCCAAAAGGTTTATTGGCTATTTCTAAGTCAAATTCAAAAAAGTTAAAAAATCGTTATACACGTGTAAGGCAAATTTCGGGAACACAGTCATTCCATAGTTTTAAGCTTCAAAACGAAAACTATATTATTATCAAACGGTATTCATTTTCGACGGAAGAAATATGTGTTAAATTGTAGCTAAAGAAAAGAAATACCTAGTGAAAAATAAAACGAATAAAGCTATAAAAATGTTCTACTTATTTCATGCTTCTTCTGTATTTTTGATATTAAAATAAATAATGCCGAAATATGACCCTTTTAAAATCACTTGGATTTTTATTGAAGTCGAATTTCTAACCAAAGATGAAGCTCGGTAATGTCTGCAATGTCTGCAGTTTTTTCTACGTGGTTAATGGACAGTCCCCAGGTTGAAACGAATGTTGCACCCAGCTTGTAAGTAACTCATGGTTTTCTTTATTCACAGATGCTGTGACTAGGGTGACCATACGTCCTGGTTTCCCAGGTAAAACAAGGAAAACGCTTGATATAGGTGAATGTTTAACGACTGTGGGTATATACTTATTATGCGAGTTTCGGCAAAGCAGTCAATAAAACAGAAGGTCCTTGTGATGCTAATAAGTATATACCCACAGTCGTTAAACAGTCACCTATATTAAACAAAATGGCCAATTTTTCCAACGTCCACTTCTATCAAAATGTAGCTGCCCAGCTCGGCGAACCTTCACGAATCATGCTGAAAGACTACGCGAAAACAGTCTCTAAACTGGCCAGCATGATAAGCCGAAAGTCTTTCCTTATACGCTGTCACAAAAGAGGTGTTTTCCCAGCGCACATAACGACAAATTTCCGTTTCACATACCCTTTACTAGAGGAGAATGATCCATATATAAAGAAACAACAAAAATGCATCACACGTTTCAAAAAAGCTATTCTAAATATAGAAATTCGAAACACCTATCAAAAATTGAAAACACCGAAACAACAACAAGCAGAAATAGCAACTCGTATTAAAGAATCAAATATTACCGAAGACATTACAGCGTCTATCTTCATGAGTCAATCAAATTACCACAACAAACAAGTCCAGAACAAAACCAACAGCACCAAACAAAAGTTCAATAGAATAATTCGCAAGACAGCAGAAGCAACCAACAACACCACTCCAGTCTACAATTAAAAGGTCATACTCAACAGCACCAGCAAACCAATCCCACCAGAAACGGTAAAAATTACTTAGCATAGGACCAAAATTTGCTCTTCCAGCAACAACAAATCAAGAAATCCCATTCTTCCATTTGATAGCTGATGTAGAGAATATACTTAAAACAAATCCAGATACGACAGTCCAAGACAAAACCAGATGTGCAATAGCCAATTCCACCCTCAATTTTATTCACTATAACAACCACCATAATCGCACAGATGAACTGACGAAGTTCTGTGAAAAAGCTACTAAAATTACTAAGGGGTTCATCCGCCAAAATCCAGACATATATATCACCCAGTCAGACAAAGGGAACAAGACGGTACTTATAACAGCGAATGATTACAAAGAGAAAATGCTCAAACTACTCAGTGACCAGAAAACATACTTACCCACCAAACGAGATCCCACGCCCCGCTTTCAAAAGATGAACAATGACTTTACAAAACGCCTCCTAAACCTAAACCTCATTGACAAGAAAACAGCAGCGCAACTAACAACATACAATGCAGTATGCCCGAGGATATACGGTCAACCCAAGGCCCATAAAGATGGGTTCCCTCTCAGACCGGTTGTACCAAATATGACAGCTCCTTCCTACAACTTGTCCAAATTTGTAGGACAAATCATTAACAACTCTATCACCAGTCAATGCAACATCAAGGACTCATACTTTTTCTGTGACTTTATCAACTCTATAACCCTTCCACCCGGATATGTGCTCGTCTCACTAGACGTTACCGCTCTCTTCACATCAATCGCTAAGTCGTTAGTGATACACGACATCATCATAAGATGGAATGAGATCAAGTCCAACACAAACATAAATCTGGACTAATTTCTAGAAATTGTAGAGTTTTGCATCGACTCAAGTTACTTCAAATACGACAATAAACATTACCTACAGATTTTCGGAACAGCGATGGGAAACCCACTCTCGCCAGCATTAGCCGACTTGATTATGGAAACACTACTAGATACAGTAACCAGAACCCTCAATTGCAAACCAGCCTTCATTAAAAAATTCGTCGACGACCTACTAACCTAGCCATACCAATAAATCAACTAAACCATGTTCTACAAACATTCAATAGTTACAATGAGCACATCCAGTTCACTTATGAAACTGAAGTAGATAAGAAAATACCCTTTTTGGACTTACTACTAATTCGAACAGACACCCAAACAATCAAAAGTGAATTGTACATAAAACCCATTGCTAGTGGCAGATTTTTGGACTACTACTCGTTCCATCCGCTTCATCAAAAACTAAATATGGCCCAAAACTTCATTCAAAAAGTCACCCACTTATCCACCAATCTACAGGCTAATGAAAAATCACAAATAATACACCAACAGCTGAGTTTAAACAGTTATCCAAGAAACCTACGAAACCGACTAATCAACCGAATGCACGAACGGAACCACAGCAACATACTCATCCCACCAGCAAATGAAGAAACCCTGCAATATACTTACCGATCTATAGCATACATACCTCACCTGTCGAACAAAATCGACAAGCACCTGAAAAACGATTACAAAAACATACGACTAGCACATCACAACACGAGAACAGTTAGACACTTATTCACAAAGCTAAAGGATCCAGTACCTGACGATCAACAAAACAACATAATATACAGCATTGCATGCCAATCCTGTCCAGCATGTTACATAGGTATGACGACTAACAAATTAAAAACTAGGATCTACGGACATCAAACACTACAATGCACTGGATAAATACAAACAACTAGGACTCACCGCCACCGACCCAGAAATCGTAGCACTTAAGGAAAAAACTGCCTTGTTAGAACACAGCATCGCCCAGGATCATAGATTCGACCTAAAAACACAAAAATTATGGACAAACACAACAAAAAACATGCACTACCGTTCATCGAAGTTTGCCACATCATCACCAATGAAAATAGTATCAACAGACGTACAGACACTGAAGGCTTAAACACAATCTATGCTGGAATTATACATTCTCTCAAAAACCAAAACAAACGTAGCATATATGACAATAACTGTCAAAATACGACTATGACACCACACACTCACACACATACATAAATGAACATGTCAAAAATAGTAGACGGAAAAGGAGAGACACAAACCAAAAAATATTCGCTCTAACTAGTGCACAGAAAATCAAGCTTTGTAGAATTATAGCGAGCAAGCTTTTTCATTCTGTTAACAGTGAGTCGCATAAATATTGTTACACATGATGTAAGTAAGCAAACAGATGTATAGCCAATAATGTTTATAAAATCGTTATTCCTAAAAATAGTCACTATCGGACGCCATTACAAATTACCAATGGTGGACATACAAACATACACACAGATAAAACGTATAGTTTCTGTAAGTATTCATTCACAGACAAACGGACATATTTGTAACGGAAATACTAATAATTACAGAATCCTTGAAAAAGGTGAAATACATTCACCGAAATTGTCAGACATTGAAACAACAAATCGTTTTTGCTGTTTTATTGACTGCTTTGGCGAAACTAGCATAATAAGAAAACACTTGATTTATCCTGGTTTTTGTCCTGTAAGCCTAAAATATTTTTCTTTACTGAGTCTTCGCTTTATTTTCTTTTGTTCAGATCGCTGTTATGACCGATCGCAACCATAATTGCAACGTAAATTCACCCTCAAGCAAAATACGACAAACAAAATTTTAAATACTGTACCATCCGATGTTTTTTTAATATCTCAACATTCTTCTCTTACGTGGAAAATGAAAAGAAAAAGTATGAGGCGTTCGTACATAACATGTGAATGACCTGTACTACCGTGATAAGCATAACAGTCCCATATGTATAGAAAATCGATAGTAAATGGGACTCTTATGCGTATCACGGCAGTGTGATCCATTTTCAAGGAAATTTGGCAGCCGAACAAATCGAAATGGTTCCAGTTGTGGACCAATCTCTGGCCGATGAAACAATGATAAATATAGTTTCTTCCCGGCTTAAATTGCCTTTCAATCCAGGATCCAAAGATTTCCTTTTGGCGCCTCTGAGAATATAAATAGAAGACGTTTTGGTGACTTTGCTTTTACTTGGGTTCTCTTTCCAATGACATTTTTTCGTCTTACTGGAAATCCGCGAACCCATGAAAAGGGAAACGACGGAACATCAATAACTATAGTGGGATAATTTCATTGAGTGCTTTCTCTAGCTGGTGATTATGGAACCACTTCAGGGTCAATGTTAGCAGTACCTAATCCACGATTGACATGGCTTCACTGGACGCTGAACAGCGACTATCCTGTCGAGTCTAGCATCCTACATAACAGGGAGTATTAAGGTCGCGCTCAAACTGATATTATTTACACACCAATCCGCTATTTTTCATATAACAATTGATAAACTGGAGGAATTTCTAATCAATGGTAGCTTTTGCAGCTGTTTCGATCATAGTTCTCAGATCGAGAGATAATGATTGTCATTGGAGATTGCTAGCTACTTAACTTAAAATCAAGAATGATGTAATTACTTTGGACCGTTGATGTTTCTACTTTACTTCAATGACCCCTCGCCGGTGCTGCACAGATGATTTCAGAATATTTCGCATCATCCGGTAAATTGATGATAGCCGATGTATCCATTATCATGTTACCTTTGCTGATGGTAATGTAAGAAGAGCTGCGTGTGTGTAAATCGGAAAAAAAAACTCGGTGATCGAGTTCTCATGCAAGACTTTTTGGCTGAGCTGTGCCTGTAAGACCCCAGAACTGTTTTACTGCCGAATAGAACGTTGTAGCTGCCGAACACGTCGGGAGAAGGCACAATCGATTAAG
The DNA here is from genome assembly GCF_030247195.1 of Topomyia yanbarensis. Lineage (NCBI taxonomy): Eukaryota > Metazoa > Arthropoda > Insecta > Diptera > Culicidae > Topomyia > Topomyia yanbarensis. The sequence goes on along the minus strand of NC_080672.1, from coordinate 193,328,125 downwards.
AGGTGATGGAGGGTGGTAGTCCCTTTTGGACTGTCCTGATTTTTCACTCGCTTCATATGGTCACCCTATGCTGTGACTCGCTGGAGATGTATGGTGAACTACCATGCGGTTTCATCGTTTCCATGCACGTGGAGTGTATACATATATTTTTTATTTTCAAAAAATTGTATCTCCAAAAAATCCTAAACGGTATACTTATTTGGTCTGAATGAGTCACCGTCGACATGGCAGTCGTGCGCTTGTATGTACATGCCAAGTGTAATAAGAATATAATAGACAACTATTATTCAACATCACCAGCTATTAAATCATAATTTGGATAAATCAGATAGACAGAATCGCAACACTGGGTGAATTGAAAGAGGTTTCTTACTCAGAGACCATAGCGTAATTCGAACCATAATCATGAAAATCAAAGTTTACAAAAAAATTGTTTTTTTTTTTCGAATAATTTCACGCCAACAACGGTCTATTAAAGATTTGTTTTCTTTATCCGTAATCCAAAAAGAGTAGTTTTTTCTACTCTTTCAATGAATATGGAAAATTGGTTCACTAGCTTTGTCGTACTCGTTTTCGCCATTTCGTTATAGTTTCTGGTCAAAATTCAGGCATAAACTGATCCTATAATGCAAGAAAAAGAAAGACTCCATCCTTTGAAGGGCATTTTTTATCTCTATAACCTTTACATGTATGCATCTTATTAGAATCAACGCAGAAAATACATAAAGCGGAAAGTGTCCGTGAAAATAGATTTGGTTCGCATAATTAAAACATCTGCCATAGATAGTATTAGCCATCGTGTACATTTTTCTGTTCGGCATCATTTTGAACAAAAGGTAGGCAAGATACTATTCAACCGCCCCTTAATTATCGGAGTCTTCTTTCTATTTTCTAATCGACAATTCGTTACACAACGAGCTGAAATGGAAAAAGAAGATCGTGATCGTTGCTTGCTCGCAAAGTTTTTTGTCACCGAAGTTGGCTTTCCCTATGAAATTGCTCTAGCTTTGTATCAGTTTTACAGTTAAATCTCGCTATTGTGATACGTACCATGCTCGTAACATTGATTGACAGACTGGCTAGATTGTGCTGCACCAAAAACATTTAGAGTAAAGGGGTGATCATAGCTTTCTTCTCAAGATTTCAAATAAGCAAGATTTTACGGTGTAGGGGGAGCGCTTCTAATGGAATATATCGGGTTAGATATAATGATTTTCAATAGTCCCAACAATGCTTACGATACTAATATCTTACCAATGTTGTCAACAGCTATGAATAATTTTGAGCTTAAGTATCCGACCACACCTTTGGCTGCACGTTTGCAACTTCATAATAATTCTCAAATTGTCCGATGTAGATGCATTTCCCCTACTAATAAAAATATATCTTCCAGCCGACACCAGTAATCATCGCTCACTTTTTTTATTCCGCTTGTTTTATCTTGCGATGTAGCAATACTAATCATTTATCATGAAAATGCATGAGCTCTTTCTGTGGGAAACTGTGCGAAAAAAATGAGCATCAAAGAATGTGAAATTTCTCTCTCAAGATAGTCTGAAAGGGGGAGCGAAGAAGATTGCGTAACATTTATTGAACGCCGTTTGTTCATTTTGTATTTCTTTATATCAATTCAATTTTTGTCTTATCCATACTGGTATAGATGTTCATCTTCGCTTCGTTTAGCGTTCATTCTATCGAATCATAGAAATAAATTCCAAAATATTGCTTTTTATGTTTAATATTGAATGAATCCCGATCAGAAACACATAACAGAAATATTTCACAACTATCTCTCGCATTGTTACTTGTTATAAATTTCTGTTATTTTAACTACTAACGAGACCTAATTTATAACACAATATGTTACAAAAATTGTGTTCTGTTATAATCTTGTTATTTCATTCTGATCGGGATCTTCACAAAAAAATATGTTTATCTTTAAATAAATCTTCAAATAGTGATAAACTGTACTATAAAGTAGTTAACTGCTTAAGGGGGTCTTCTACTCTCATGGTTTCAAAATATCGATTTTTTCTTTGTTTAATTTCAATCTATATGTATCTTATAGCATGTTCACCTTTTTCGTTATTTTTGTAATTATTCGTTCACTGCGCTCGCTATGCATCACATCAAGAAATATTCAGACGCTTGTGTACAAATATTCCCTTACATGCAATTTTAGCCTTTTTCGAATGGACTTTCAAAAAAATATTCCGTCTCACCAAAACCCAAATGCGCATGGGAATGAAATCGATAGATACAAATGTTTTAAGAGGAAAGAGTATTCTTAAAATGCAAGCGAGAGAAATGGTTATCGAAAGAGTAGTATTTGTAAAAATACGTGGTTCTGACTATGAATACTCGAATCACTTGACGCCTATCTGAGGATTTACAGAACTGCAACTCGTCCATTTCGATCCTGATCGTGGAAGATGCAGCAGTGTGAAGTTCTTTTTGTAGTATCGCGGTGTGTTTTAAAAGGTAGTTTGTTAAAAATGTGAGAAGTTTTTTTAGGATTATATTTATTAAAAAAAAAGTTCTTTCCGATGGTGCTAGTGCGGTCAGGGAATTGTGCGGATAAAATACAAATTTGAATTAGCTACATTTCGTGCGAACTTGTGTGTGAAAAGAAGGTAAGATTAAATAATTGAGTTGAGTGATAAAAAGCTTCAAAGCGTCGAATAGCCGATCGACGGCTTCTTTTCTTTTATTGCAAAAGTTTGGACGTTTTTCGCCATACGCGTCCTAGCGACGCATACGCTCGACACGCCGCCCGTCTCGCTTACCACCCTGCTGACCCCACGTTCCGGCTTCGAAAGTTTCCGACGCTTTTGGCAAAAGGTCGGAAGGAAGCAGCGACATCAACGCGCTTCGTTAGAGCGATGGCCATCTTCATCGTCGAAAAGTCGGTCGAATTCAACACCCGGTAGGTAAAGGCCTAAATAGCGTCATCATTGCGACGCCGTTCGTCACCATCGCTGCAAATGTTTTGCGATAGGAAGTCGGTGCCAAAGCCGCAATACCAGTCGGCACCCAGCTGAGATGCAGCTCTGCTAGATCGACGCTGTTCCAGAAATAACGCATGTAAGTTAAAAATAGATCATTGATCCGTGCACGTAGATCCCTACACACACAACACTCAAACCTTCGAAAGCTTTCCGCTCGAAAGCAAAAGCCGAGCACGCATTTGTACTGCTCAGCGCAGCTTTATCTGCTAGCAGGAAATTTCGACCCCACTTAGGTAGACAGAAAAGAGGAAAGCTAGAAAGAGAGGGAAGGACCCGGAAACATGTAAATATGCTGGTTAATAAAACCTAGGTTGAGAATAAATGCCGTATTTTAATCCGTCCAATAAAATGTTTTCCTATTAGTTTGTGTTACCTGAAATGTTGTATTTTTTATGTTGATTAGCTATCCCGTGTAGTGAATTTGGTTCGTGAAGATTTCTCACGTTTCGCGTCGTTTTCCGCAGATTTAAATTTTCTTTGTGTTTGTTTTACTCCGATGGGCTATCGGGAATTAGTCCCCACTACTACCTACAAAGCGAGAGGGAAAGAGTGTTCGACTGAGTTCTGCCTGTGATGATAACTGATCGTTTTATAGTGCATGAGCTTTCGAGTTGGTATAACGATCATTTCTCTTGCGTCTTTGCTAAACATAGTAGTGGCTCCATCTACACGCGAAACGGAGTGCATCTTTTCACCTTCTGTGTTTACCTACCGTTCCTTTGCGCCATTTCGGGATCGATTTCTATAACCTGCCCTGAGGTTAGGTTTCATGCTGGGCAATTCTAACCTGACGAGTGGTCCTCTTCGGGGTGGCGCTAAAGCTACTCGTTTAACACGTCCTGAGGAGCGTATTGGTAGACGGAAACCGTAAACTTCCATTTGGCAGGCTACATTCTGGCGCCCAACTTTAAAAAAGGCTAAAATTTTGTTGACTCATGTAATGTAATTTGCATCTTGAGTTAATCTAGTGTTGGAATTTTTTTTTAGTTGTGTTTTTGGGAACTGCATTTTCTCAAAAAAATACATAACGATTTCGGGTAATTTTTTCGGATTTGTTGAAATCAAAAGCGAAATTGGGCATTTTTATAACGTTCATTCTTCTGTTTTTTACATTTGTACATTGAATATAATTGGGTTACAAAAATTTATTATTTCTAGTTTCTGTACATATATTCTTCTATTCTATGATAACCTTAAATTTATTGGTACACATTTAATTTTTTTAACTTAATAAAAAATAAAAATAAGGCAGTGAAGTTAGTGAGTGAACTTGATTTGAATTACTAATTGTTGAATTTAACATTTGAAAATGGCTTTGAAATTTCCATATGCGGAACACTTCTCGAATGAAGAAGTGGATTACGAACTATTGCTTCGGAATCAGTTAGAGGAGCGGCAGAAAGACACGTCGGCAAAACTGCGGTTATAACGACGACTATTCTAGGAAGACCAGAAGAAGGGAAGGGAGTATCGCCCCCCATACAGATTCGAGCAGGAAATTGACGTCATCAGGAGTCGGTTATACCAAATAGATGTGTCGTTGCAGGATGGAGGAGTCCCAAGTTGGTGTCTCGTCTTAGACACTAGGCGCGTTCTTAAATCCACCAGCAACTCATCGGTATTTTGATGACTTTTTGTTGCGGGAGAGTAAAGCGACGCGCTGTGACACCAGTGTGCAACATAAACAAAGCTTGAGTATGTTGCGCGAGAGAGAGAGATCATCAAATCAGACAGCTCAACAATCCACCGTACCGTGAGGGCCTATGATTTGGTCAACAAACGGCATCGAGAGGAAAGAGACTTTTATCGTACACATACCAATACACCAGTTATTTTGCATGCGCTAGTATTGAATTGCTGGTGAATAAGTTTCACTTCTATGATCAGCACTGCGTGTCAGTCGAGTGAGCAGTTTAGAAACTGATTGGACTTGCGCCTGTCGTTTTTTCCTATTTTCTTCTTATGCGCATCTTATGTACATTTCAGTTAATAAATTGCATATCCTAAACACTAGTTGCGCACGCTGAAAATAGGAGAAAAAAACAAAGAACAAGTTCACTATCTCGCTTTTCAATTGCAATCAGAATACTCTTCCTTGCTTTATGGACTATACTTTAAATGCATTTTTTCAGCTTCCTACGACTAATTATATAGCTATTTGGGTGTTTTTCGTGTTGGGTCTACTAGAATGGGGTATATGTCTATATGTCTCGATGCTTCAGGCATTAATTGAGATGAAACCAAAACTGTTATTAGCATTTATAATTTAAGTTTGATTCGGTTGTAATTAGTTTCTTCAAAATCGTTCGTGCTTTTGAAGATTCAACATTTGAATATCTCATCTTCAATTCGGTGTTTTTCGCACAGCTGAACTGTCAGTTAATTTTTTAATTGATAGATCAGCAACATGGCTTCAATTTACTGATTTTCAGTGATATAATTTCCGAGTTTCAACAAAACAAACGTCACTTGTACTGAGATCTTGGTTAGCTGAGTGCTCGGCTGCGTAAGACTTGGTAAAAAGTTGCGGAAAAATTGAGAGTCGGTAGAACAAAACAAATGGTGTAGCTTCAAATCTGCTTATTTCGTTGACGTTGGAAAATGTCTGTATATTTTTATGAACATATAAGGTAATGAGCAGATTTTCTCCTTGTTTCTATTATCACCCTACCTATTAGATTAGAAAAGCACCCAAGCCTAAACAAACAGCCATATTATAGCCATATACTGTTGTAAAATAATTCAAACAATATTACATTTAATGTTGCTGCTGTATACCAATCACTTAAGGGACCATAGATGTTTTTCTACGTTTTCTGTCCCATCTTAAAAAAATCATCGAACACGAGAATGTAAAATATATTGAGGTCTCTTGCGTAATTAAAAACACACTTTAGTGTTTAAATACAATATTTAGCGACAAATGCAAAAACTGCTTTACTGCTCCTCTTCGGTACCTTGAAATTGTTTAGGTAAAACAGATGAAAAGCGCAATAGTTGCAATGCGAATTTTGAAAATACTATCGACACCAGTAATCATCGCTCACATTTTTTTTATTCCGCTTGTTTTATCTTGCGATGTAGCAATACTAATCATTTATCATGAAAATGCATGAGCTCTTTCTGTGGGACTGTGCGAAAAAAATGAGCATCAAAGAATGTGAAATTTTTCTCTCAAGATAGTCTGAAAGGGGGAGTGAAGAAGATTGCGTAACAATTTTTTTTATTCAATTTGTTTATTTGATAAGGCAGGTTGGCGTTAGCTTAAAGGTGCCAATCTTGATTTGTTTTACATTTCAAATTACTTAAAACTAGGGGATTACATATTGATTTTTTTTTTAAATTAAACTAAGGAGAATTTATAGCTATACATACAGGGTGTTTGGTTCATGGTTAAGAATCTCTCGAGGGGTGATAGACTGCCATATTTGGAGAAAAAAATTGTTCTACACATACCATCAAATCTCAACCGTTACAGAGTTATTGAACTTTTTGTGTAAAAAACTTGTTTGTCTTAAAATACCTCAAATTTTAAAAGTTATCTTTGTATTTTAAATGTTTCAGTTCCATTCGAAAGGTGAGGAAATTTCCTATTGAATGGTGTCTCATATCTTTTAAGTAATTAGTTTTAATTACCTTTTGGTGTTTTTGAGGAGGTTTTTGCTAATTTTCTCGAAATAATGAAGTATGATTATAGCAATATCCATTATCCAAAAGTTGGGTTTTAGGACAATTCATAATTTGTTCTTGGACATCATATTTCTATCTCTTCTCATTTCTTTGTAATTTCATTACTATACTTTTCCTGTAACCGACTTGCAAGTGCTTAACAGACTCTAATCTAAAAAATATGCTTTATATCGTTATTTACAAGATTTCATTGGAAAGCTGAGAAAATGTCCTATCCGCGTATGTACAAATATCTTTTAGTTAAGTGTACTAAATGATTTTTTACTAATGAAATAACTCAAAATTTGTGTTTTCTGGAGAGTTTTTAAATTATTCTAATTATTAATCAACAAAATTTATCGTTATTACTGTTCATTTGATGCCCCTTAATGTTCTCTATAACTTTTTATTAGACATTTTGTCTATATCTCTTTTCATTTTGCTGCTATTTAATAGTTAACACAGCATGAGCTCGCCACAAATGTAGTGGGTTCGAAATCGTTATTTTTGCATATGAAACGAAGTGATAAAAACAATTTTGCGTCGAAATCAAAAGAGATAATTGAATGGAGTCAAAGAAAGAACTGTAGAACTTGCTGAGATGCATTATTTCCATGATAATAATGGTGATGTTTATTATTTACTATTTTAAGAAAATTAACGAAAATGCTAATAATAACACTAACTTTAATCTAATTTACTTTTAAAATAATACTAAATTCACTTAACTGAATGGTATTAATACATTTTGCACTGTAAAATTTTCCTGGCTTTCGAATAAAAAGAAAAAAAAGTACAATAAGTGCCATAATTTTTCAATTAGAGCTGGTACTAGTGAAAATGAGATAAAAATATCCAAGTTGAATAACTCAAAATCATGAAAATAAGAAAAGGTAAGTGTATCATGTTAAAGAACGAATTAACCAGCTCATCAAGACTAACAATCTGAATTATTAAAATGATGAGGTTAACTATTAGGATTTTCAAGAAATGAACGAAAAATCGTTTAAAATTGTTTAATTTTCAATAAATTACTTTGAAAAGGCTACTTAAACTCATTAGCTGAAACATGTGAGGGCATCACTCAATGCGAAATTTTCTCACCTTTCGAATGGAACTAAAACATTTAAAATACAAAGTATACTTTCAATGTTAGAGGTATTTTAAGACAAATAAGTTTTTTACACAAAAAGTTCAATAACTATGTAACGGTTGAAATTTGAGGGTATGTGTAGAACAATTTTTTCTCCAAATATGACAGTCTATCACCCCCCGAGAGATTCTTAACCATGAACCAAACACCCTGTATAACCAAGGGGGTAATATAATTTTCGTAAGTTTTTCATTTAGTTTTTATGGCAATATGGTTTGACATTTTTAGCAGGAAGATTATTGAAGCAAATAAGTTTTAACTAAGGGGGACAATTTTTATAACTATCTTAAAACTAGGAATAACTAGAGAGCGTGATTTAATTTTGTAAAGATTCGGGGAGATTAATTAGAGTTATTTTTTGTGGTAGTAGAGTTGGGCATTTTCAATGAGATTATATAATATAATAGTTAGAACTAGAAGAGACAGAATGAGGGGGGGGGGGGGTTAGGGGTGATACTTCTGGGTATAAGAGTCAGGGGAGGGAGGGTGGACAAAGATGGCAGGGAAGAAAGTTATTTCAGTTTCAGGCATCGGGAGATCAACGGCATAGGATGTAGCCTCGGATGGCCTTCATCAAGAAGAATTATGTACAGGGAGGCCGGGTGTTCTTCCTCGAGTCGGAAGGGGTTCCTCCAGACGGCTCAGATGCAGATCGGAAAGAGTTCGAGTTGCGCGTGTGATGTTCGTACTGTAGGTCCTGTGTTTGTTGGCTCATTCGACAGAGATTTTTTGTGTCGCCTTAGAGTCCCATCAAACCTTCGTGGGTATGTGTATGGTACAGGTGGAAGAGAGCGTTTCTGAGAATGATAGGAAATAAGAAGGGGCAGTTAAATTTTTATATTGATGGGTTTTATGAAGGTGTATATAAGGGACATATAGAGGACATCGCGACTTGCCAGCACATCTCGAACCGGGACGTTGGGTGGTCTTCCTCGGGCCCGGAGGGTGTCCATAAGCCGAGATCTGGCGAAACTGTACTCGGTGCACGCCCAGACAATGTGCTCAATATCGTGATAGCCGTCGCTACAAGCGCAGATACCACTCTCCACGAGCCCAATACGCCGGAGATGTGCATACAGCGTGTAATGGTTTGCCATGAGTCGGGACATCACACGAATGAAGTCACGACCCACATCCATCCCCTTGAACCAAGGTTTCGTCGATACCTTAGGGACTATCGAATGTAGCCACCTTCCTAGCTCCCCATTGCTCCACGAGGTTTGCCAACTTTCGAGAGTTCTCTGATGAGTAATACTGAAAAATTCGTGGAAGCAAATTGGTCTTTCAAAAACGTCACCTTCTAGGGCACCCGCCTTAGCTAAGGAGTCTGCCTTCTCATTGCCTGGAATGGAGCAATGAGAAGGGACCCATACCAAGGTAATCTGGAAAGATTTGTCAGATAAAGCACTCAGTAGCTCCCGTATTTTCTCCAAAAATACGAGGAGTGCTTTCCATGTTTCATCGAGCGAATAGCGTCAATAGAACTCAGACTATCCGAGACGATGAAGTAATGGTCTGCGGGTAATGTGTAAATGACTCCAAGGGTATACTGAATAGCAGCTAGTTCTGCGGCGTAAACTGAAGCGGGGTCACTGAGTTTGTAGGAGGCGGTGAACTTTTTAATGAAAATACCGAAGCCAGTGGACCCTTCGAGGTTTGATCCGTCAGTATAAAACATCTTAGAACAGTCGACTTCTCAGAATTTATTATAAAAAAATGTTTGGAACCACTTGTGGGCGTATGTGGTCCGGAATTCCACTAATCTCGTCTTTCATGGATGTGTCGAAGAAAACAATAGATTCAGAAATATTTATGTAATGCCCACGGTTGGGATTGTAAGAAAAAGGATTAATAATTTGCGCCATGTAGTCAAAGTACAGGGACATAAAACGGGTCTGAGAATTGAGCTCAACAAGCCTTTCGAAATTTTCGATCACCACCGGGTTCAAGATATCGCATCGAATGAGCAATCGATATGAGAGTTCCCAAAATCGATTTTTCAACGGGAGAACGCCCGACAGCACTTCGAGACTCATCGTATGGGTCGACTGCATGCACCCTGAGGCGATACGCAATCAACGATACTAAATTCTTTCGAGTTTGATGAAATGTATGTTCGCAGCGGAGCGAAAGCAGAAGCATCCGTATTCCATTGCCGACAGTATCGTTGTTTGATACAACCTAATTAGGTCTCCTGGGTGGGCACCCCACCTTGTTCCGGTTATTGTACGAAGAAAGTTGATCCTTTGTTGGCATTTCTGTTTCAGGTACCGAATATGGCATCCCCAAGTACCTTTCGAGTCGAACCAGACCCCTAGATATTTTACTGTGAAGACCTGGGCGATAGTTTGACCCATTAATAGAAGCTGTAGTTGTGCTGGTTCACTCTTCCTAGAAAATACAACTAGCTCAGTTTTCTCCGTGTAGAATTCGATACCCAGCTTAATAGCCCAAGCAGACAAATTGTCCAAGGTATTCTGTAATGGTCCTTGTAGATCGACATCTTTGGGTCCCGTAACAGAGACCACGCCATCGTCTGCAAGTTGCCTTAACGTGCAGGAATTGTCAAGACATTCATCAATGTCGTTGACATAGAAATTGTATAAAAGGGGGCTTAGACATGAGCCCTGGGGAAGGCCCATGTAGCTAAATCGTGATGTCAATAAGTCACCATGCGAAAAATGCATGTGCTTTTCCGACAACAGGTTTAGTAAAAAGTTGTTTAATGTCGCTGAAAGACCATGCTGGGGCAGCTTCTCAGAAAGAATGTTGATCGAATCTGAATCAAAAGCCCCCTTAATATCTAGGAACACTGATGCCATCTGCTCTTTGCTAGCATAGGCCATTTGAATTTCGGTTGAAAGCAACGCAAGACAATCGTTCGTCCCTTTGCCTTTGCGAAAGCCAAATTGTGAATCTGACAGTAAGCCATTTGTCGAGGCGGGATAGGATCATTTTCTCGAACAACTTCCGGATACATGATAGCATTGCGATCGGTCGATACGAATTGTAGTCGGAGGCTGGTTTTCCTGGTTTTTGGATGGCGATGACCTTCACTTGCCTCCAATCGTGTGGGACAATGTTAGCCTCAAGAAACTTATTAAATAAGTTCAACAAGCGTCTCTTGGCAGAGTCTTGTAGATTCTTCAACAAGTTGAATTTGATTCTGTCTGGCCCTGGAGCTTTATTGTTACACGACAAGAGAGCAAGTGAGAACTCCACCATCGAAAAAGGTGTTTCGTTCGCGTTAACGTGAGGGGACGCGGCGCGGTAGATCTTCTGTGCCAGGGCGGAATCCGGACAAACCTTCTTGGCGAAATCGAATATCCAACGGTTTGAATATTCCACGCTATCATTAGTACTGTTTCGGTTTCGCAAACGTCGGGCTGTTTCCCAAAGAGTGCTCATCGATGTTTCCCTCGTTAATCCGTCGACGAACCGGCGCCAATAACCGCGTTTCTTGGCTTTCATCAAACTCTTCATTCGCTTGTCTAACGTCGAGTACTGTCGAAAACTAGCGGGTAACCCGTCGTTCCGGAAGGTCTTAAACGCGGCGGCCTTCTCCGCATACACGTCTGAGCACTCTTTATCCCACCAGGGATTGGGAGAACGTTTTTGTATGTTCGCGCCGGGTACTGTCTTAGTCTGAGCTTGATTCGCACTATCGAGAATCAAGCCAGCCAAAAAGCTGTACTCTTCCTCCGGAGAAAGTTCTTGGGTAGATTCGATGTTGTCGGATATCGCGACCGCATAGCTCTTCCAATCGATATTTCGTGTGAGGTCATACGAAATATTGATTGATTCCAACGGTCTTGAGCTGTTGGTGATCGAGAATACGCGTAATCTAACTGTAGCGAGGTCGAACAAAGGGATAAATCTAATGCACTTGGGCGCGCTGGTGGGGGAGGGATCCGTGTCATTTCACCCTCGTTTAGAATTGTCATATTGAAGTTGTCGCAAATATTGTGAATTAAAGAAGAACGGTTATCGTCATAAAGGCAACCCCATTCCGTACCGTGGGAGTTAAAATCTCCTAAAACAAGTCGCGGTACAGGAAGGGATTCTATGATGTTGTAGCCGGCGGTGCCCAATCGCGGTGTTGGGGGGAATATATATGGAAGCTATGCAAAGATCTTTGCCTTTGATTGTTACATGACAAGCGACAATTTCAATGCCTGGTATTGAGGGAAGGTTAATTCTGTAGAAGGAATAGTACTTTTTGATCCACAAAAGTACTCCTCCGTAGGGGGTATCTCGATCCAAGCGAATAGTATTAAAATCGTGGAAGTTAAGGTTTATATCGGAAGTTAACCAAGTTTCACATAAAGTGAATGCATTGCATCTCAAGCTATTTATTAAAAATTTGAAAGAATCTATTCTTGGGATGATACTTCTGCAATTCCACTGTAGAACAGTGATCAAATCCGTGACCGCGTTCGATGAGTTAGCCATCGAAGGATACAATCGTGGGCCATTTCGCAGTCAACTGCTTTAAAAATGTTTTTACTGTAGGTAGAAGAGCTAACAACAGACTTTTAATAGAATGAGTTATATTGAAAGTTTTTATTATCCAGTCCACAATGTCCGAGAGTTTGATAATTCCAGTGCCGCGATTGTTCTCGAACTGAAACAGAGGAACACTTGGGATTTTTGATGTTCCGGGAAGTGCTGGGAACTCCTTCTTTTAATTTTATTCCTCCGAGACCAGGAGCTACTTGCTTCGGCTTGGTTGCAACACTTCCAAGAGATGTCACTTTCGGAGCCCCGCCTAGGGACACCTTCTGGCCTTTACAAGGAACTTTAGGAGAGGAAATGTTCCTCCTCTTCCTATAACTTCTAGGCACCCTAGTAGATGTTCCCTCTTGTGGATCATCAGTCTCGCCCTCGTTACAAGGAAAGTGAGCATAGATGTTTGTTGAGGTTGGTGGCATAGCTTTCCTTAGCATTTCTGCGAAAGAACGTTCGGATCGTCCTGCAAGGGAACATTCTTACTGCACGAATCATCCACATAATTCTCACCGCATTTTCCACAGCGGACCTTATTGCTACAATGGGTGGCTGTGTAACCCAATTGTTTACACTTTGTGCAATTCATGACCCGCGGCACAAACAGACGCACAGGCAGACGAACCTTGTGCAAGAGGACGTAATTTGGCAAAGCGGTACCAGCGAAGGTCACCCGATAAGAGTTTGATTGGGGGTACGTTTTTGAACCATCCCCCGCAACTATTACTGAGTGCAAACGCTTGCACTCTAGTATTTTCACTGGCCGAAGTAAGCGGTCTCTAAAACAGCCAACCCCATACTGCTGCAGATCCTCGCATGTCAAACTCTCATCGGTGACAACGCCTTCAGACTGTACTTTTATAGCTGGAATATACACGTAATAGTCCTTCGTAAAGTGCTCGCAGCAAGCAATATCGTTTGCCTGCTTTGAATTAGCCAACACGACTCTGACCCGGGGAGAGCCTTGGGAGTCGATTCGACCTCCAATTGGCCGTCCGGGGAGGGAGCCATCGACACCCTCGATGCACGGGGTTAGCACCCGCGCAGACGGGAATAAGCCGTATATGTGTCAAAAGAGGTAGATTTTACTTATCTGTAAATTTGTTTCCCACGACGCACCAGTCCAGCTTATATAGCTGGCTATTGTTCAATCCTCACTACGCGAACAAAAGGCTGAGGACGGCCTAACGGTTAACACACGCACAAAAGAAGAAAAAAGTCGAAAACCTCGAGAGGTAGAGAATGTGCCAGATAACCTTGAACGGGGATTAGCACGATTTTTTATTTAAAAATGACGGACTGGAAAAACACTTGCTTCTCGATAGACCGCTCGTAAACGAATGTATTGCGTAACATTTATTGAACGCCGTTTGTTCATTTTGTATTTCTATATATCAATTAAATTTTTGTCTTATCCATACTGGTATAGACGTTCATCTTCGCTTCGTTTAGCGTTCATTCTATCGAATCATAGAAATGAATTCCAAAATATTGCTTTTTATGTTTAATATTGAATGAATCTTTACAAAAAATATGTTTATCTTTAAATAAATCTTCAAATAGTGATAAACTGTACTATAAAGTAGTTAACTGCTTAAGGGGGTCTTCTACTCTCATGGTTTCAAAATATCGATTTTTTTCTTTGTTTAATTTCAATCTATATGTATCTTATAGCATGTTCACCTTTTTCGCTATTTTTGTAATTATTCGTTCACTACGCTCGCTATGCATCACATCAAGAAATATTCAGACGCTTGTGTACAAATATTCCCTTACATGCAATTTTAGCCTTTTTCGAATGGACTTTCAAAAAAATATTCCGTCTCACCAAAACCCAAATGCGCATGGGAATGAAATGGATAGATACAAATGTTTTAAGAGGAAAGAGTATTCTTAAAATTCAAGCGAGAGAAATGGTTGTCGAAAGAGTAGTATTTGTAAAAATACGTGGTTCTGACTATGAATACTCAAATCACTTGACGCCTATCTGAGGATTTACAGAACTGCAACGCGTCCATTTCGATCCTGATCGTGGAAGATGCAGCAGTGTGAAGTTCTTTTTGTAGTATCGCGGTGTGTTTTAAAAGGTAGTTTGTTAAAAATGTGAGAAGTTTTTTTAGGATTAAATTTATTTAAAAAAAGTTCTTTCCGGTGGGCATAGCTAGTGCGGTCAGTGAATTGTGCGGATAAAATACAAATTTGAATTAGCTACATTTCGTGCGAACTTGTGTGTGAAAAGAAGGTAAGATTAAATAATTGAGTTGAGTGATAAAAAGCTTCAAAGCGTCGAATAGCCGATCGACGGCTTCTTTTCTTTTATTGCAAAAGTTTGGACGTTTTTCGCCATACGCGTCCTAGCGACGCATACGCTCGACACGCCGCCCGTCTCGCTTACCACCCTGCTGACCCCACGTTCCGGCTTCGAAAGTTTCCGACGCTTTTGGCAAAAGGTCGAAAGGAAGCAGCGACATCAACGCGCTTCGTTAGAGCGATGGCCATCTTCATCGTCGAAAAGTCGGCCGAATTCAACACCCGGTAGGTAAAGGCCTAAATAGCGTCATCATTGCGACGCCGTTCGTCACCATCACTGCAAATGTTTTGCGATAGGAAGTCGGTGCCAAAGCCGCAATACCAGTCGGCACCCAGCTGAGATGCAGCTCTGCTAGATCGACGCTGTTCCAGAAATAACGCATGTAAGTTAAAAATAGATCATTGATCCGTGCACGTAGATCCCTACACACACAACACTCAAACCTTCGAAAGCTTTCCGCTCGAAAGCAAAAGCCGAGCGCGCATTTGTACTGCTCAGCGCAGCTTTATCCGCTAGCAGGAAATTTTGACCGCACTTAGGTAGACAGAAAAGAAGAAAGCTAGAAAGAGAGGGAAGGACCCGGAAACATGTAAATATGCTGGTTAATAAAACCTAGGTTGAGAATAAATGCCGTATTTTAATCCGTCCAATAAAATGTTTTCCTATTAGTTTGTGTTACCTGAAATGTTGTATTTTTTATGTTGAGTAGCTATTCCGTGTAGTGAATTTGGTTCGTGAATATTTCTCACGTTTCGCGTCGTTTTCCGCAGATTTGAATTTTCTTTGTGTTTGTTTTACTCCGATGGGCTATCGGGAATTAGTCCCCACTACTACCTACAAAGCGAGAGGGAAAGAGTGTTCGACTGAGTTCTGCCTATGATGATAACTGATCGTTTTATAGTGCATGAGCTTTCGAGTTGGTATAACGATCATTTCTCTTGCGTCTTTGCTAAACATAGTAGTGGCTCCATCTACACGTGAAACGGAGTGCATCTTTTCACATTTTGTGTTTACCTACCGTTCCTTTGCGCCATTTCGGGATCGATTTCTATAACCTGCCCTGAGGTTAGGTTTCATGCTGGGCAATTCTAACCTGACGAGTGGTCCTCTTCGGGGTGGCGCTAAAGCTACTCGTTTAACACGTCCTGAGGAGCGTTTTGGTAGACGGAAACCGTAAACGGCCATTTGGCAGGCTACATTCTGGCGCCCGACTTTAAAAAAGGCTAAAATTTTGTTGACTCATGTAATGTAATTTGCATCTTGAGTTAATCTAGTGTTGGAATTTTTTTTAGTTGTGTTTTTGGGAACTGCATTTTCTCAAAAAAATACATAACGATTTCGGGTAATTTTTTCGGATTTGTTGAAATCAAAAGCGAAATTAGGCATTTTTATAACGTTTATTCTTCTGTTTTTCACATTTGTACATTGAATATAATTGGGTTACAAAAAATTATTATTTCTAGTTTCTGTACATATATTCTTCTATTCTATGATAACCTTAAATTTATTGGTACACATTTAATTTTTTTAACTTAATAAAAAATAAAAATAAGGCAGTGAAGTTAGTGAGTGAACTTGATTTGAATTACTAATTGTTGAATTTAACATTTGAAAATGGCTTTGAAATTTCCATATGCGGAACACTTCTCGAATGAAGAAGTGGATTACGAACTATTGCTTCGGAATCAGTTAGAGGAGCGGCAGAAAGACACGTCGGCAAAACTGCGGTTATAACGACGACTATTCTAGGAAGACCAGAAGAAGGGAAGGGAGTATCGCCCCCCATACAGATTCGAGCAGGAAATTGACGTCATCAGGAGTCGGTTATACCAAATAGATGTGTCGTTGCAGGATGGAGGAGTCCCAAGTTGGTGTCTCGTCTTAGACACTAGGCGCGTTCTTAAATCCACCAGCAACTCATCGGTATTTTGATGACTTTTTGTTGCGGGAGAGTAAAGCGACGCGCTGTGACACCAGTGTGCAACATAAACAAAGCTTGATTATGTTGCGCGAGAGAGAGAGATCATCAAATCAGACAGCTCAACAATCCACCGTACCGTGAGGGCCTATGATTTGGTCAACAAACGGCATCGAGAGGAAAGAGACTTTTATCGTACACATACCAATACACAAGTTATTTTGCATGCGCTAGTATTGAATTGCTGGTGAAAAAGTTTCACTTCTATGATTAGCACTGCGTGTCAGTCGAGTGAGCAGTTTAGAAACTGATTGGACTTGCGCCTGTCGTTTTTTCCTATTTTCTTCTTGGGCAACTTATGCGCATCTTATGTATATTTCAGTTAATAAATTGCTTATCCTAAACACTAGTTGCGCACGCTGAAAATAGGAGAAAAAAACAAAGAACAAGTTCACTATCTCGCTTTTCAATTGCAATCAGAATACTCTTCCTTGCTTTATGGACTATACTTTAAATGCATTTTTTCAGCTTCCTACGACTAATTATATAGCTATTTGGGTGTTTTTCGTGTTGGGTCTACTAGAATGGGGTATATGTCTATATGTCTCGATGCTTCAGGCATTAATTGAGATGAAACCAAAACTGTTATTAGCATTTATAATTTAAGTTTGATTCGGTGGTAAGTAGTTTCTTCAAAATCGTTCGTGCTTTTGAAGATTCAACATTTGAATATCTCATCTTCATTTCGGTGTTTTCCGCACAACTGAACTGTCAGTTAATTTTTTCAATTGATAGCTCAGCAACATGGCTTCAATTTACTGATTTTCAGTGATATATTTTCCGAGTTTCAACAAAACAAACGTCACTTGTACTGAGATCTTGGTTAGCTGAGTGCTCGGCTGCGTAAGACTTGATAAAAAGTTGCGGAAAAATTGAGAGTCGGTAGAACAAAATTAATGGTGTAGCTTCAAATCTGCTTATTTCGTTGACGTTGGAAAATGTCTGTATATTTTTATGAACATATAAGGTAATGAGCAGATTTTCTCCTTGTTTCTATTATCACCCTACCTGTTAGATCAGAAAAGCGCCCAAGCCTAAACAAACAGCCATATTATAGCCATATACTGTTGTAAAATAATTCAAACAATATTAAGTTCAATGTTACTGCTGTATACCAATCACTTAAGGGACCATAGATGTTTTCAACGTTTTCTGTCCCATCTTAAAAAAATCATCGAACACGAGAAAGTAAAATATATTAAAGTCTCTTGCGTAATTAAAAACACATTTTAGTGTTTAAATACAATATTTAGCGACAAATGCAAAAACTGCTTTACTGCCCCTCTTCGGTACCTTGAAGTTGTTTAGGCAAAACAGATGAAAAGCGCAATAGTTGCAATACGAATTTTGAAAATACTATCGAGAGTCCACAGAGTTCCAAAACAAAGAATGAGCCAGCGGTCACTGCTTGATGAATGTAAAATTCACAAATTTTACATTGAATGCGGTGTTGTTTTTGTCGAATGGAATTTTTTAACTTTAATCGGAACTAATTGGAATTTGAATTCGAGTTTGTGTAAAATTGAACTTATATGGACCTTAGTCCAGTCACCAGTATATATTAATGTCAGCAAATCTATTAAAAATGCTTCCGAAAAAAAACTCTCTGAGTTTTATCACTGGATTTATGAATTTATCAGTTATGCGGATGCTCTGGATCTCCCGGGAGATTCGGATGTAGCTACGAAAGTGAACATTTGAGTGAAAGTTTCAATCTTATTTCAGTTGCGATTTTCTACATGCTTTAAAAATTATTACAAAGGTAGGGTTACCAGATGGGCTAAGAGCAAAATATGGATATCCTGAATCTTGCCCGAGGCTAACAAATTTTGATCATCTGCATTGAAATGGATATTTGGAAAGACGACACATACTGGATGAAGGGTCTGTTATACCCTTAATTTGTTCTATTTAGCGAATGTCGATTCGAGATTGCAATAAATCGGAAATGAAACCTGGTTCCGAAATACCTCAGCGCACAGACAAGAGATCGAGGTCATATAAGTTTTTACAGCTTTTTTTAGGTCAAGTAAGTTTTTACAGCGATCTATGTAGCTTGGTAGGTTCAGTGGGCCCCTCCATGGAAGTCGACGAAGTGCGAAACGAACAAATTTGCTCTGACTAGCTTCAATGCGTTGAATATCATTTTGGTTGCAAGTTGCTCAGACTACATTGGCGCCTTCGAGTGTAAAACGGACCAAAGCACAATATTGTACTTTTAAACAATGTATATTCGTAAATCGTAAAGTTCTTAGTGACTTTAAAAATGAATCCTAGCAGCTTAGAGGCCTTAGAAATAGTGTACTCAAGGAGGTGTTTAAAGTTTAGTTCGGGATCTAGGTAGACTCCAAAATCTTGAACAGACGAGTCCTGTTTGAGGACGATTTGTGAAATATTGTAGTCGAAATTAACTTTCGAACCGAATACTTGGGAGCATTTAACATCATCCTATTGGCATAGAACCAATTGGTGAAAACGTCCAACTGGGACTGAAAGAATTTGGCGTCATTAGCATTCCTGATAAGGTGAAATAGTTTGAAGTCGTTAGCAAACGAAAGTTTCATGTACTACAGCAAATAGTTCAAATCGTTTAAATAGAGCAAAAATATTAATGGCCCGAGATGACTGCCCTGAGGAATAGAACCCTGTGCTAAAAAGTGACAGCTGTTCAAAATTGTATGCTTTGAATTATAGGACAAAATCATGTTTTTTTTTCAGCCAGCACTCAACAAGATAAGAAACGAGCTTTGGTTTGAAACATTACTTCAATCAATAAACTTTATCAATGCTATTGAATCATTGATCTGAATATTAGAAATCAAATGTACTGTAGGGAAGTGATCAACTAAAATGGCGAATAAAATGTTTCATTCGCTTGGACGAGCTTAATCTGATTGATTTCAAATATACCATTGACTAAAACTAAGGACATTTGAAGTAAAATTAAGGACACTTTCCCAAATCATCGAAATTAAGGATATGTTATTTAAAATAAGGACGGTTGGTAACCCTATACAAAGGTTTTGAATCAGTTTTATTGATTACCACATTATCATTGTACAGTATTATTGAGGCCACACATGACCTATTTCGGCACCGATTCTTGTTGGCCACAGTAATATTTACCAAGCTCTGAATTTCTAACAAATAATTTTGTTCCAAAAACATTTGAATATGGCTTAAAATAATTTCGAAATTATTCGTTACTAACGAATAATTTCGAAATTATTTTAAGCAGGCATTGTATTTCTCACTCACTCACGCGATCAGATGATGAGCCTAACATAAACTTTTCCAGATAAGATGGACACACGCATCCTCAGGCATTGTATTTCTCACTCACTCACGCGATCAGATGATGAGCCTAACATGAACTTTTCCGGATAAGATGGACACACGCATCCTGTTTCTCATACACTCACCCCAACACATGATACAACCAAATTTAATTTATCCGGATAATATTGGCAGCAAAATTTTCTGTCTTTTCAAGTATGATGAGAATAACGCTCCAGGAAAACAAAAATGTGAGATTCTCTCGCAAGTCTCAAACCACTCACGGGAGAATGAATTAAAGTGATTGCCCCATTCATGCAGCTGGCAACACAAAACTATAATTGAAGCCTCTTTTCTGTCCATATATACATTTGTTTCGTTACTTGCCATAAATATTTTCAAAACTTAATTATATCTTAAACGTATATACTACAAATTTCTTATGAACAGTGTTATTGCTACAGAACAGTTATAAAAATTGTTGGAATCAGAGTTGAATAGCTATGGAAAATAATCCTCCACTGAAGAGAAAATGTCGAGTGGCCGATATATTATCCAAAGTGGTAATACAATTACCGAATGGCCAACATAAGTGTAATGTGGTAGAAGAATGTCCATATACACAGGTTAAATTCGTTGCTGGAAATTTTAAACGGCATATTGAGCGGATGCACCCAACCGAGTACAACTACCTGAATCTTGGTGAAACGAAACTTCGCTCAACGCCCGAAAAAAGGGGAAAACATATATCCATCCGTATGACCAAAAAACGGCTTCTAGGCAGTATGGTGAAGTTGGTAACTTCCCATTAGAGATGGGCGGGTACGGGTATTTTTACCCGATATCCGACCCGAACCCGTACCCGTAGGAACCAGGGCGGGTTCGGGTTTTGTTATCACCGGGTACGGGTCGGGTCGGGTACATTAAAAAATAGTTATTCCGGGTACGGGTCGGGTCGGGTTTTTTCGAAAAATTGTGCACTTACCCGTTCTTGAATGTTTGGATGACCTTTTCCTTCAAATCAAAAAATGATAACTTATCCCCGTAGAAAAATATTAAAACAAACATAATTTTCCAGGAGCGTGTATCGAGTGAACGGGACTATCCGGGAGATTTTGAACTGGAAGTTCATCATTTAGAATATTTCGTTTGAAAAATTTTGCTGTTCAATAAAACAGGGAAACATTTATCGCTTTTTGTGAAGTTTCTCGAGCATTTTTGAAGTATTAATGCTGTAAATTTCCTTCATTCCACTATTCAAAAAGAAAAACAAGTACATGGGAAAGATATGTAGTGTATGACTTCTATCGATCTGTTCAAGGAAAATAGTCTAAATTAACCACCAAACATCAAAAATTGTAGATTTTTTATGATTTTATTGGCAAAAATGTTTAGGGTTACTACAAACGTTTATTTAAGAAGCAATGTTCACATGTATATGCTTACACGAGATTATTCCAATTGATCCAAAATATGCTGATAAATTGTACCTTTCTCAATTGCAAGATAACTCGCTAAATGTTTGGAATAAAATTGATGTTTGTTTAGATTTTTGAGAGAATTAATCTCATCGCACATTTACTAAAAGAGGTCTCATATAAGCTCAAATATACCCCGATTTTACGGAAAGGTAGTATTGGAAAAAATGTCCTCACATCACGGATATTATGAGACACTAAGTAAACATAGGAACTATGTAATTTTCACCCAATCACACTTTCGGTCGAAAATAAGCTTTTTCACTAGAACGTTTTCGTATGTGTTGTATTGAATATTCCGGAAAGCCATACACAACGTCACAAAAAGCCTGCTCCGGCAGCGTTCAAAAACTATGTTGAAAAACCTGTTTTAATCCACCTAGCGGTGCAATTGTGCCTTTCTCATTTCTCTAAACTATAGCACGGAGGCTTTTTATGTTCAACATAGTTGTGGAAATGTCCATAACATTCTTAGTACACTTTGCATTTATACACAATAGCTTGCCAGCCACGAACTTGATGAGCTACGTGTCGACGGTGAAACACTTGAAACAAAAAAATATCGTATTTCATTAGCCTAATCAGTATTAGATCAATGTTATCTGCTTGCTAACTCTTTTTGTCATGCGGGGGTGGGTATGTGAGGTGGGCGAACATTCCATGAACGAACGACTCCCCAGCTTAAATTGGTTTGCTTTGTGATATAGTGATGGTTTAAAGATGATGGGGTTGATGGGGAGGGGTATGAGGGCTGAGGGGTGATTTAAGGAGATTTTTAAGGGAGGGGAGCGAACGGTAGGGGGGAGTGTAACCCCTCTCCTTAAACCATCAACTACGCCACTGTTAAAATCCAGAAACCTTATGCGAGTCAAAAAAAATTTGGGGGGGGATTAGGTTGACGTTTTTCAGAGTAATTGCATAACCTTTCTATATGAGAAAGTCAAAAATGTGCCAAAATCCAAAAAAGTGAATAGTCGTCAAATTTTTTTTCGAGTTTGCATCAAAGCTCGACGTTTCATGCACCTTGAAGACATTTAGCATCAAAAATAAAAATTCTATTTTTAATTTTTCCTATAGTTTATATGAGAAATTTCTGTGTGGCCGCACTCTTAAACCCGTAATTCCGATCGATCCAAAATTCAATAGCAGCCGATGGGAAGGTTGCATATTTCATTTGAGATTTGAGTTTGGGCAAATCGGTCCAGCCATCTGAGAAAAATGAGTGACATTATTTGACACATACGCACATACATACACACACATACAGACTTTTTCCGATCTCGACGAACTGAGTCGAATGGGATATGACACTCGGCCCTCCGGGCCGGGATTAGGTTAACGTTTTTCAGAGTGATTGCATAACCTTTCTATATGAGAAAGGCAAAAATGTGCCAAAATCCAAAAAAGTTAATGGTCGTCAATTTTTTTGAAGTAGAATACTTCTAACGTTTCAATATGGGGTCCCGTTTCAAAAATTTCAGTTGAGAAATTTCCCAGGTTTGAAATGCGAATATCTTCCGTTCTACTGATCGAAATCGCAATATTTTTGCACTATCTGATCGGAAATTCGTGCACGTATTTCGTATTAAATTTCGGAATTAGTGCGACTACTATAAATAAACCAAAACAAGGATTTTTAGAATATCCTTCGAAAACAGCGAGGAAAATGCGCAATTTGCAAGCATATCTCACGCAGAGCCGTCGAAAAGGAGCATGTAAGCGTTTCATTACATACGGGAATGTTATATATTTTTTTCACGTGAGCTTGTTTTGAATCAGTGGGTGCTCGCTTACCACACGAGCAACATGCTCGTCCGGAAAGTACAATGAGCGGTATCATGTTTGCGTTCCCGTACCAAGCGTCATCACAAGGTTCTTCGTGATAAAATCCAGGGAATCACCAAATCCGCCATTCGGCGTCTGGCTCGTCGTGGTGGTGTAAAATGCATCTCCGATTTAATCTACGAATGCTGATGGTGTGCAGGAAAATGTCATCCGAGATGCCGTGACCTACACTGAACACGCCAAGCGTAAAACCGCAATGAATGTCGTCTATACTCAGAAGCGGCAGGGACGCATTTTGTATGGATTTGGAAGTTGAAAAGGTAGAACTCACTTGTATCATTATAAAAAGGCCCTTTTCAGGGCCACCAAAATCATTTCAAAGAATAAGTTTGCATTTTCTGTTTCATGGACTGTTTCTCCCTGGAGAGCAATTTGGGTTAAACCCTAAATTATGATTTATTTCAGTACGCAAATTGCAAATATGGTCAGAAACAAACTGGAGTGAAGTGGAAAACATTTTTACTAGGCGCATTCAAAAAAGGTTTCAATTCTCAAACATTTTACCAAGGTGCCGTATTACATTACTCTCTTTACCCTGAGTGTTCGATAATCTCCGTATTGGAAACACAATTTCAATTTTGTTCTTTATCAAAAATATGTGGTCGACCAACGAAGGGGTAGAGCTACGAAGAACACATATTGAGGACAACACAAAAAAGGACGAGCTTACATTGTGCTGTAGTCAGGTATAAAAACTCAGCATGCTGTTGCTCACGCTCAGTTCGTTTCCAGCATCAGCATGCAGCAGTTCGTTTGCAGCATCTCCCGCAAAATTCAAACCGCCGTCCGTTTGCTGCTGTCAGAAGAGTTGGCCAAGCACGCCGTCTTCGATGGCACCAAAACTGTTACCATATACACCAGCTCCAAGTAAATTTCGAACACTGCCCAAACAAAAGGCCCTTTTCAGGGCCATCAATTTATCGACAAAGAATCGAATTGAAGTTTTGTTATTACAAGCATCAGAAAGTGGCTTGCCAAGAGCGTTGGATGGTAAGTGAGCTACTTGTAAACAATATCGTCGCTTTCAAGTAGAATGGCACAAAATAAAAAAGTTATTTGTGTGATTTGTAGACAGGTTAGTGTAATGATTCAATTTACAAAAATCGAACGTTTTCTAACGTTTCGATATAGGTGCTCCGTTTCAAAATTTTCGGCCAGAATGTTGCCTGTTTTTCTAAAAGTGAAAATTTGATATTGTACTGAATGAAAACCTTCGATTTTTGCGCTGATTGGAAATAGTTGTGACTAGTTGTGTAGAATGTTCAATTACTGAAAATAACAGATTTTGTGAAAGCAGTGGTTGGTCCATACAATTCGATTCCAAGCGAGCCAGACTAGTTTTCGTTGGAAGGTCCATCTCTGACAATAGAAATCAACTATTTTATTTTGAATTCAACTACAACTTTCTTGAAAACAGTACAGCTAAAAGACTTTTGGGAAAAACGCGCAAACCTAAATTTTCCACCATAATAAAAACGTGCCCCCGCCGCACAGCATCATCAAGATTGATAGTTATTCAAGCCGGGTGAAAAGGGGGAAGGAGGTTGTAAGGCAATGGAAAATTTCATTTATAATAATAATACTTTATAATTGACTGGTCCTGAAAAGAACTTGTTGGTTTGTGGTTTATTTTGGGTCACAATTTAGGCCCGCTCGATTTCTGAAAGCTGTGAATTTTTCGCAGAACGACAGTTTCTGTTCGGTAGCGATGAGGCTTCTTAACGCCAACCGTGACTGGGGCACTTTTATACGGCCTTCGTTGCCAACCAGCCCCCTGTCAAGGACGACGTCTCTGTATAGCCAGCATCACTGCCATGAAAGGCAAAACATTGATTTTGAACCGAATGATTAGAAGCTGTATTTAGTTACAAAATGTCGATTTTCTGAATGATATGATTTTAAATCATCCCACAAGATGCAAAACGTCGTGTGGAATGCTTGAATATCGAGCATAGTGCCGAACATAATTCTTTGTTTGGGGCTTTATAGCAATAACGCCCCATATATGTCGGTCGCTGTCAAACTCCATATGATGGTATAGGGTTGCTAGGGGGCTGTTGCCAACTGCTTGCGGGGAGCCTTTCCTCCGGTGGACTTACGAGCGGTTGGTTTGGTATAGGCCATGTAGCGAAAAATGCTGATCTGCTACTTCTCTGATGCTGGTAGTAGGACGACGGTCAAACGCTCGTTTGCGTGCCTTCATTCATAAAAGTTCAACAATATTTTCAAAGAATGTTGCAAATTGTCAACTTGATAATTCCAAAAATACTCCAAATAAACTATGAATGTGCTAAAGTCGACAAAATCGTATAGAAATTGCTTATTCCAGAGCAGAATTTACCGGTCTAAAGTGTATTCTACTTCACTCCGGTTATGTCTCTGACATTACCCACCCATCTTTTTTCGAGTTTGCATCAAAGCTCGAAGTTTCATGCACCTTGAAGACATTTAGCATCAAAAATAAAAATTCTATTTTTATTCACACATACAGACTTTTTCCGATCTCGACGAACTGAGTCGAATGGGATATGACACTCGGCCCTCCGGGCCGGGATTAGGTTGACGTTATTCAGAGTGATTGCATAACCTTTCTATATGAGGAAGGCAAAAATGTGCCAAAATCCAAAAAAGTGAATAGTCGTCAAATTTTTTTTCGAGTTTTCATCAAAGCTCGACGTTTCATGCACCTTGAAGACATTTAGCATCAAAAATAAAAATTCTATTTTTAATTTTTCCTATAGTTTATATGAGAAATTTCTGTGTGGCCGCACTCTTAAACCCGTAATTCCGGAACCAGAATTCCGATTGATCCAAAATTCAATAGCAGCCGATGGGAAGGTTGCACCTTTCATTTGAGACTAAGTTTGGGCAAATCGGTCCAGCCATCTCTGAGAAAAATGAGTGACATTATTTGACACATACGCACATACATACACACACACACATACAGACTTTTTCCGATCTCGACGAACTGAGTCGAATGGGATATGACACTCGGCCCTCCGGGCCGGGATTAGGTTGACGTTATTCAGAGTGATTGCATAACCTTTCTATATGAGAAAGGCAAAAATGTGCCAAAATCCAAAAAAGTGAATGGTCGTCAAATTTTTTTTCGAGTTTGTATCAAAGCTCGCCGTTTCATGCACCTTGAAGACATTTAGCATCAAAAATAAAAATTCTATTTTTAATTTTTCCTATAGTTTATATGAGAAATTTCTGTGTGGCCGCACTCTTAAACCCGTAATTCCGGAACCAGAATTCCGATCGATCCAAAATTCAATAGCAGCCGATGGGAAGGTTGCATCTTTCATTTGAGACTAAGTTTGGGCAAATCGGTTCAGCCATCTCTGAGAAAAATGAGTGACATTATTTGACACATACGCACATACATACACACACATACGCACACATACACACAAACATACACACATACACACATACAGACTTTTTCCGATCTCGACGAACTGAGTCGAATGGGATATGACACTCGGCCCTCCGGGCCGGGATTAGGTTGACGTTTTTCAGAGTGATTGCATAACCTTTCTATATGAGAAAGGCAAAAATGTGCCAAAATCCAAAAAAATGAATAGTCGTCAAATTTTTTTTCGAGTTTGCATCAAAGCTCGACGTTTCATGCACCTTGAAGACAATTAGCATCAAAAATAAAAATTCTATTTTTAATTTTTCCTATAGTTTATATGAGAAATGTCTGTGTGGCCGCACTCTTAAACCCGTAATTCCGGAACCAGAATTCCGATCGATCCAAAATTCAATAGCAGCCGATGGGAAGGTTGCATCTTTCATTTGAGACTAAGTTTGGGCAAATCGGTCCAGCCATCTCTGCGAAAAATGAGTGACATTATTTGACACATACGCACATACATACACACACATACACACACATACACACATACACACATACACACATACATACACACACACATACAGACTTTTTCCGATCTCGACGAACTGAGTCGAATGGGATATGACACTCGGCCCTCCGGGCCGGGATTAGGTTGACGTTTTTCAGAGTGATTGCATAACCTTTCTATATGAGAAAGGCAAAAATGTGCCAAAATCCAAAAAAGTGAATAGTCGTCAATTTTTTTTTTCGAGTTTGCATCAAAGCTCGACGTTTCATGCACCTTGAAGACATTTAGCATCAAAAATAAAAATTCTATTTTTAATTTTTCCTATAGTTTATATGAGAAATTTCTGCGTGGCCGCACTCTTAAACCCGTAATTCCGGAACCAGAATTCCGATCGATCCAAAATTCAATAGCAGCCGATGGGAAGGTTGCACCTTTCATTTGAGACTAAGTTTGGGCAAATAAGTCCAGCCATCTCTGAGAAAAATCAGTGACATTATTTGACACATACGCACATACATACACACACACATACATACACACATACACACATACACACATATACATACATACATACACACACACACATACAGACTTTTTCCGATCTCGACGAACTGAGTCGAATGGGATATGACACTCGGCCCTCCGGGCCGGGATTAGGTTGACGTTTTTCAGAGTGATTGCATAACCTTTCTATATGAGAAAGGCAAAAATGTGCCAAAATCCAAAAAAGTGAAAAGTCGTCAAATTTTTTTTCGAGTTTGCATCAAAGCTCGACGTTTCATGCACCTTGAAGACATTTAGCATCAAAAATAAAAATTCTATTTTTAATTTTTCCTATAGTTTATATGAGAAATTTCTGTGTGGCCGCACTCTTAAACCCGTAATTCCGGAACCAGAATTCCGATCGATCCAAAATTCAATACCAGCTGATGGGAAGGTTGCATCTTTCATTTGAGACTAAGTTTGGGCAAATCGGTCCAGCCATCTCTGAGAAAAATGAGTGACATTATTTGACACATACGCTCATACATACATACACACACATACACACACATACACACACATACATACATACACACATACAGACTTTCCGATCTCGACGAACTGAGTCGAATGGGATATGACACTCGGCCCTCCGGGCCAGGATTAGGTTGACGTTTTACAGAGTGATTGCATAACCTTTCTATATGAGAAAGGCAAAAATGTGCCAAAATCCAAAAAAGTGAATAGTCGTCAAATTTTTTTTCGAGCTTGCATCAAAGCTCGACGTTTCATGCACCTTGAAGACATTTAGCATCAAAAATAAAAATTCTATTTTTAATTTTTCCTATAGTTTATATGATAAATTTCTGTGTGGCCGCACTCTTAAACCCGTAATTCCGGAACCAGAATTCCGATCGATCCAAAATTCAATACCAGCCGATGGGAAGGTTGCACCTTTCATTTGAGACTAAGTTTAGGCAAATAAGTCCAGCCATCTCTGAGAAAAATCAGTGACATTATTTGACACATACGCACATACATACACACACATACATACACACATACATACACATACACACATATACATACATACATACACACATCAAAGTTTGCATCAAAGTTTGGGCAAATCGGTCCAGCCAGCTCTGAGAAAAATGAGTGACATTATTTGACACATACGCACATACATACACACACAAATACACACACACACATACATACACACATACAGACTTTCCGATCTCGACGAACTGAGTCGAATGGGATATGACACTCGGCCCTCCGGGCCAGGATTAGGTTGACGTTTTTCAGAGTGATTGCATAACCTTTCTATATGAGAAAGGCAAAAATGTGCCAAAATCCAAAAAAGTGAATAGTCGTCAAATTTTTTTTCGAGCTTGCATCAAAGCTCGACGTTTCATGCACCTTGAAGACATTTAGCATCAAAAATATAAATTCTATTTTTAATTTTTCCTATAGTTTATATGAGAAATTTCTGTGTGGCAGCACTCTTAAACCCGTAATTCCGGAACCAGAATTCCGATCGATCCAAAATTCAATAGCAGCCGATGGGAAGGTTGCACCTTTCATTTGAGACTAAGTTTGGGCAAATCGGTCCAGCCATCTCTGAGAAAAATGATTGACATTATTTGACACATACGCACATACATACACACACATACATACACACATACACACACATACACACATACAGACTTTTTCCGATCTCGACGAACTGAGTCGAATGGGATATGACACACGGCCCTCCGGGCCAGGATTAGGTTGACGTTTTTCAGAGTGATTGCATAACCTTTCTATATGAGAAAGGCAAAAATGTGCCAAAATCCAAAAAAGTGAATAGTCGTCAAATTTTTTTTCGAGTTTGCATCAAAGCTCGACGTTTCATGCACCTTGAAGACATTTAGCATCAAAAATAAAAATTCTATTTTTAATTTTTCCTATAGTTTATATGAGAAATTTCTGTATGGCCGCACTCTTAAACCCGTAATTCCGGAACCAGAATTCCGATCGATCCAAAATTCAATAGCAGCCGATGGGAAGGTTGCACCTTTCATTTGAGACTAAGTTTGGGCAAATCGGTTCAGCTATCTCTGAGAAAAATGAGTGACATTATTTGACACATACGCACATACATACACACACATACACACACACATACACACACATACAGACTTTTTCCGATCTCGACGAACTGAGTCGAATGGGATATGACACACTTTTTTCGAGTTTGCATCAAAGCTCGACGTTTCATGCACCTTGAAGACATTTAGCATCAAAAATAAAACTTCTATTTTTAATTTTTCCTATAGTTTATATGAGAAATTTCTGTGTGGCCGCACTCCTAAACCCGTAATTCCGGAACCAGAATTCCGATCGATCCAAAATTCGATAGCAGCCGATGGGAAGGTTGCACCTTTCATTTGAGACTAAGTTTGGGCAAATCGGTCCAGCCATCTCTGAGAAAAATGTGTGACATTATTTGACACATACGCATATACATACACATATATACACACACATACAGACACATACACACACATACACACACATAACTCCGCTAGCGAATGACGGATCCCAATAGTAGCATGTCTGTAATAACATACGTACATGGAACTATTGAGAACCAGAGCTACAGGTCCAAAGCCCTGGTAAAGGAGGATGGTTGTGATGATCCGGGCCGAGATCACCACGTAAAGCAAGGTAGGGCATAACCCCAATTCCAAGGCGTGAAGCGACCCGTGCCGAGAGATGAGTGATCGAGGGGGTGAAAACGATGCTCGATCGTTAACGGAGCCTGTGGGGTACCTGGGCAACCCCCACAGTAAGCGTCCCTTACCACGCTAATGCGGAGCTCTGGCGTGGCGGACATATATTTCTCGCGCTACTCGTGGGACTATACATGGAGGCAAATAAAAATAAAAACAAACAGACGGAGGTGCCAAACCCCTTCGCAAGAGGTGGTTTGGCGAGGTCTCCCCCCCGTGGGGAGAGTAGTGGAGCGATGAGTGCTGCATCCGAAAGCACCAGTGACCCCCCAGCAGCGGTAGGCAATACCCCTACCAATGCATCGGAGGGGCCAATAGCTGCGATGCGCAAAGTAGCGAAGCAACTCGATTCTATAATCGACTTCGCTAGCGCAAAGCAGAACATAGCCAATGAGTTGAAGTTGTGCCTTCTGGAGCTCCGGAAAGCTGTTCGTGTCGCAAGACAGGAACAGCAGGCCTATGTTGAGAGGGTGGAATGTCGGGAGAGGCCCGACAGAGAAACCCAGACAGTGGCCTCCAATAGGGAGGAAAGAGAGAAGGTCAATAGAGGTTCACAGACAGTGGCCTTTACCTTCTACGGAGCAGCCACGTCGATCGGAGCGGCGACCGAGTTCCCCTCGAAGGGAAAAGGAAAGGGCAATCGCAAGACGGCATCGAATGCGAAGCGCCCTAGGAAGTCGCCAGGAGAGGGTGCCAAAACCGACACCACTCGGCGTGCAACCGTCAAGGTCAAACGCCGCCTGGGTGAGGTAAGCGAGGGCGAGAGTGACCTCGCTGTGGAGAGCGATCGTACCAGCAATCCGACACGACCGGGGCAGGGGGGCTCAAACCCCTGGACGCTGGTCACCAAGAAAAAGCCGGCACCGAAACCGGAGGTACCGCGGCCTGCGAGGAAGGCCAAGGACAGAGGCGAAGCCTTGTGGTTAAAAACCGACAAGGACAAATACGCCGATGTCCCTAAATCGATGAAGGCGGCCGAAAGTCTCTCGGCCCTTGGGCAGGATGTGCGTAGCGTAAGACGCACCAATACGGGAGAGATGCTCCTGGTGCTGAAGCGAGGCGCACAATCAAGTGCAGTATATAAGGCCTTGGCCCAAGAGGTCCTTGGTGAGGGCGCCCAAATCAGGTCGCTAGGTGCGGAAACAACTCTCCAGTGCAAGCACTTGGACGAGTTCGCAACCGCAGAAGACGTCGTCGCAGCCGTCAAGGAGCAATGCGGCGTCACAATCGAGCGGGTCTCTGTGCGATTGAGGGACGGACCCTCTGGCACCCAAGTAGCCTACCTCAGGCTACTGAATGCGGATGCCAAAAAGGTAACCGAGAAAGGGAAGCTGAAGATCGGCTGGTCGGTATGCCCTATTAGTATACCCCAGCCGCCTTCAGTGGACAGGTGCTATCGGTGCCTAGAATCCGGCCATAAAGCTTACGAATGCAAAGGCATAGACAGGAGCAAGCTATGTCGTCGCTGCGGCGAGGAGGGGTATAAAGAGCGGGGGTGCACTAAGGCATATAAGTGCCTTATCTGCACCGCTAAGAAGCAAGCCCATAAACATGCTATGGGCGGACCTTCGTGTCCCTTCGGCGAGTTAAATAAGAAGAAGCCGTGAGAGTCACACAGCTAAATCTTAACCATTGTGCAGCAGCCCAACAGCTGCTGTGGCAGTCGGTCTCGGAGTCGAGGACAGATATCGCCCTCTTATCAGACCCGTACAGCATCCCTGCCGGCAACGGCAATTGGGTGTCGGACGGGTCTGGAATGGTGGCAATCTGTACAACGGGAAGGTTCCCGGTTCAAGAGGTAATACACGGAGCCTGGGAAAAGTCGGGCGAACTCCCCAGTATGCTGCATTACGCAGCGGAACGTTCACTCTACACACCGATTTTTTTCACCGATGATCCACTTAATTTTGCCGAATTTTTGTTGGCTGGGGGTTTGCAGAGACTCTCGGCTGATGGTACTTCGGTGAAGTTTTGTTGAGTTTCGATTATCAAATTTCGATGTGTACAGATGAACCTGCCCAGAGGCCGTGTGGTATCCGGCCTAGAATTGAGCCACTGGAGTCCTGCTGCCATGTCGTAGGAGGCGACTGAAAGTAGGAGACCCTAAGTCAAGGTGTAGTTCCGTGCCGAGGACTTAATGATTGGAGGGTCTAAAATATGCCAGTCGCGCACGGAGCATTTTGGGTTTTGCCCTTGCTGTGTTATGCGAATCTCTGACACAGTGGACCATTATTTTCTTCGCAAATCGTGGGAATCAAATGATCATGTCCCATTTAAACCTGATATGGCTCGCTAAATGCGTTAACATCCCAACTCGCTTGGTGTCCTCTAGTTGTTGTGCAATTTGTGTTGGAGATGAAATGTACAGTTCTCTAATCAAAAATGGTTAGAATAGCACAAGTCAATCTCCAACATAAACGTACAGCAACTATGAATTTATCTCGACTCATGCAGGAAGGTAAAGCTTCCATAGCATTGGTTCAAGAACCGTATTTCCATAAAGGAAACTTCTATTTTGGAAAGTTACTTAACACTGCCTTCATTGCTTACAACAAGACAGGCATGACTAACCCACGTGAAATGCCTCGTGCTTGCATTCTTGCAAATAAGGCTATTGACGCGTGTCTCATATCGGAGCTCACAACTCGCGATATCTGTGTTGTCACAGTTACATTGACTGTCGAAAACGTAGACAAAAAATATATATATTGTTCAGCATACCTACCGCATAACGAATCATCTCCTTCTGATGATTTCAAAAGCGTTGTATCATATTGTAGCAGAAATGGGCTTCCGCTCATTATCGGCAGTGATGCGAATGCTCATCACATCATTTGGGGCAGCTCAGACATCAATCTGAGAGGCTCTGAACTGATGGAGTACATAAGTAGTACAAATCTCCATATTCTGAATGTGGGAAACCGACCAACTTTTGCGAGGTCTGGGAGGGAGGAGGTGTTAGACATAACACTTTGCTCTGATAGAATTTTGCATGAACTGGGAAATTGGCAGGTTCCAAATGAAACTGAACCGTCTCTATCCGATCATAAATATATATTTTTCGAGCATTTTGATGTCACCTTCAATGTGGTGACCTATCGTAATCCTAAATCTACAAACTGGGACCTCTTTTTGGAAAACTTGGCGACTAAATTTCATGGATATTTTCCAACAATTAGTCAACTAGACGACTTAGATGACGTCGTGGATACGACAAACTCATTCATATTAGCATCCTACGAAGAAGCTTGTCCACTTCGTACTGTTAAATCGACTAGGGGAACCCCTTGGTGGAGGGCTGAGCTTGAAAGAATGAAGAAAGTTATGAGAAGAGCTTGGAATCGGCGTCAGCGTGATGACTCCAGGGCTTTCAGGTCAGCTCGTAGTGCATATAAGAAATGTCTTAGATCTGCAGAACGGGCTGGCTGGCAAAGCCTATGCACTAATGTCTCTAGTCTGAACGAGGCTAGCAGATTAAATAAAATTCTCTCCAAATCGAATGATTTTCAGATGAACTCCTTGAAAACCAGAGATGGTGTTTATGTGACGGACGAAAAAGATGTTCTTAATTGTCTCTTCGACACACACTTTCCAGGCTGTATCGATCCGGAGTTGATCAACGTTCACAGATCTCATTCTGGTGATTCGGACTCGTGGGCGTTAGCACGCACATTGGTTTCCACTGAATCGGTCAAGTGGGCAGTTGACAGCTTTGCTCCATACAAATCACCCGGAAAAGATGGGATACTTCCCGTGCTACTGCAAAAGGGATTTGATATTCTTAAACATGTCTTGAAAAAGATTTTGCTTTCCAGTCTTGCTACCGGGTATATCCCGAAAGCATGGCGAGAAATAACTGTTAGATTTATTCCCAAAGGGGGGCGCTCAAGCTATGAAGAAGCCAAGAGTTTTAGGCCAATCAGCTTAAGTTCTTTTCTTCTGAAAGCTTTGGAACGGATAATCGATCATCACATCAGGAACGTTAGTTTAGTTGAATATCCACTGCACAAAATGCAACATGCATATCAGTGTGGGAAATCCACGATCACTCTGCTTCACGATGTTGTTTACAACATTGAGAAAGCCTTCTCGCTCAAGCAATCTAGCTTGGGTGTATTCCTAGATATTGAGGGTGCTTTTGACAATGTGTCCTTCCAGTCTATTCTGGAAGCGACGCGCGGTCATGGGATACCTGCATGTATCTCAGGTTGGATAAACGCAATGCTTAGTAACCGCATGCTTTGCTCGTCACTGCGACAGGCTGAGATGCGGAAGTTGAGTATTTGCGGTTGTCCTCAGGGCGGCGTTCTGTCACCTTTGTTATGGAACTTAGTAGCTGACGGCTTGTTGAAGAAACTCAATGAGCTTGGATTTCCAACCTACGGGTTTGCTGACGATTACCAAATACTAATTACTGGATTTTGCATCGGAACAATCTTTGACTTGATGCAACAGGCATTAAGAGCTGTCGAACAGTGGTGTCGACAAGTTAAACTATCAGTTAACCCAAGCAAAACTTCAATGGTTCTTTTCACGAAGAAGCGAATAACAACCGGGGTTCGTCCCTTGCAGTTCTTTGATTCTGAGCTACTGTGTGCGGATCAAGTCAAATACGTTGGAGTCATATTGGATTCCAAACTGAATTGGTCTGCTCACATTGAGTTCAGAGTCAAGAAAGCGTGCATGGCCTTCGGGCAGTGCAGACGAACTTTTGGAAAGACCTGGGGTCTCAAACCTAAATACATCTATTGGATTTACACGACAATTGTACGTCCAATACTGTCATACGGATGCCTTGTGTGGTGGCAGAGGGGAGAGGTGGTGACAGTCCAGTCAAAGCTAAACCATCTGCAAAGAATGGCGCTCATGGCGTTGACTGGTGCTTTCACCACGACTCCGACTGCTGCTCTTGAGGCACTTCTAAATATCAAACCATTACACATACACTTAAAACAAGAAGCACTATCATGTGCATACAGACTGCAGGTTACTGGGCTTTGGAACAGTAATCATGTTGATCTTGCTACCAGTCATATACGATTGTGGTCACAAATGGTTACATGGGGTGAAGATATTCTTGCTCCCAGCGATATTACACTCACTTGTAGTTTTCCTTACAGGACATTCCATGTGAAGATTCCCTCTCGAGAGGAGTGGTTGTCTGGCTTTATGGAAAGACAACAACAAACGCAAGTAGTCTGTTACACTGACGGTTCTCTGATGGAGGGACGTGCTGGTGCTGGTGTCTACTGTCGTGAAATGAGATTGGAACAATCTCACTCACTAGGTAGATATTGTACTGTATTCCAAGCAGAAATCTTTGCGATTATGTGCGGGGTGCAATCGGCCCTTCAACTGAGTTTGTCCGGCAGAGTTATAAACTTCTGCTCCGATAGTCAGGCTGCAATCAAGGCCCTTAGCTCAGACAAATCCCGGTCCAAGCTAGTGATCGCGTGCCGAACCCAAATCGAAGAACTAAGCATTGTCAACACTATCTACCTTGTCTGGGTGCCCGGACATTGCGGTATTACTGGAAATGAATGGGCTGACGAATTGGCCAGGGCAGGTTCAGCGATTGACTTCGTTGGTCCTGAGCCCGCCCTGCCAATTTCGACAAGTTGGATAAGGGAAAAAATACGGTCCTGGGCTTTGTCCGAGCACCGCAATTATTGGAGAAATCTACAAACGTGTCGCCAAACAAAGGCGTTTCTAGAACAACCATGCCCAGTGGTTTCGAAAAATCTCTTACATTTTTCGAAGCTCCACTGCGGCATGCTGACCAGGGCTTTAACCGGCCACTGCAAACTCAATTATCACATGGCAACTATTCAGCGCGCTGAGTCTTTTTCATGTGATCTTTGTGAATCCGACTACGGAACCTCATATCATCTGATATGCAACTGTCCAGCGGTAGCGCAATTGCGATTTCGAGTCTTCAGCCGTCCTTATATAGACGAAACCATGTTTGGTCGACTGAAACTCAGAGACATACTAAAGTTTCTTATCCAATGTGGTAAAGAGCTTTAGGATTATTCGCAGGCAAGTTGAACTACTTGTGAGTTTAACTTACCTGTTGTTTATTTTTGTTTTGTGCTGTTATTTTTCCCACCCTTCCAATTCTACTTCCCCACTCCTCCTTGTCCTTTCCTTCCACTCAGGAAATGATGAAAACACACGGCAAGGCACAAATCCCCGACTATGTACGGGGAACGTGCCATTTGAGCCAATATATTCTGATTCCTGATTCCTGAGAGTCACACAGCTAAATCTTAACCATTGTGCAGCAGCCCAACAGCTGCTGTGGCAGTCGGTCTCGGAGTCGAGGACAGATATCGCCCTCTTATCAGACCCGTACAGCATCCCTGCCGGCAACGGCAATTGGGTGTCGGACGGGTCTGGAATGGTGGCAATCTGTACAACGGGAAGGTTCCCGGTTCAAGAGGTAATACACCCCTCCGCCGAGGGTGTGGCGATTGCCAAGATCAATGGTGTGTTCTATTGCAGCTGCTACGCCCCACCAAGGTGGCCAATAGAACAGTTCTACCAGATGATCGACAGGCTCTCGTCGGACCTCGTGGGCCGGAAACCGGTAGTAATAGCGGGAGACTTCAACGCTTGGGCAGTGGAGTGGGGCAGCCGCTGTACAAATAGCAGGGGTCAAGCGCTAATGGAAGCGTTTGCGAAACTCGATACTGTGCTAGCTAATGATGGCTCCGCTAGTACATTCCGTAGAAACGGAGTGGAGGCGTGGATTGATTTGACCTTTGCCAGCCCGAGTCTGGCTCCAGGCATGGAATGGAGGGTAGACGAAGGCTACACCCATAGCGATCATCTAGCAATCCGCTTTAAGATCAACTATGGTGTGCAGCATCCGAGGGCGGGAGATCCCTGTCAGGTACGCGGGTGGAAGTCCAATCACTTCGACAGCGAAGCTTTCACCGCGGCCCTGGGACTGGAGGCCAACACCGACAGTCTAAGCGGGGATGCGCTGGTAGCTGTTCTATCACGCGCGTGCGACGCCACTATGCCGAGAAAAACACTGCCAAGAAACGGTAGATGCCCGGTATACTGGTGGAGAGAACCGCCGTGAAGTGTTTCGAGCTGCGAAATTAGCCCTTAACAAGGCTATTAAAAGCAGCAAGAGAGCGTGTTTCGACAACCTGTGTGAGAGTGCCAACGCGAATCCGTGGGGTGACGCCTACCGGATTGTGATGGCCAAGACCAAAGGGGGCTCCTCACCCCCAGAACGGTCTCCGGACCGGTTGGCAACGATTATCGAAGTACTCTTCCCGTCTCGAGCCACAAGCCCCTGGCCACCTGCACTACGAGACAGTGCGGGCACGGTCGAAATGGTGGCTCCAGTGACGAATGAAGAACTACTCGCAGTGGCTAAATCCCTAGCAATGAACCCCTAGGGCCGGATGGAGTTCCAAACAACGCTCTCAAGGCAGCGATCATAGCGAACCCGAACATGTTCAGGCTAGCTATGCAGAGATGCCTTGACGAGTGCCGTTTCCCCGATAGATGGAAAAGGCAGAAACTGGTGCTGTTGCCGAAGCCCGGGAAGCCGCCAGGCGACCCATCGGCGTACAGACCAATCTGTCTGATAGACACGACTGGCAAACTGCTTGAGAGGATCATCCTCAACAGGCTCACCCCGTACGCGGAAGGTACGGACGGTCTGTCAAGCAACCAGTTTGGCTTTCGGAAGGGTAAGTCCACAGTGGACGCTCTCAACTCAGTGATAAATACTGCCGAGATAGCGATCCAACGAAAAAGGCGAGGTATTCGATACTGTGCGTTAGTGACACTTGACGTGAAGAACGCATTCAACAGCGCAAGCTGGGATGCCATCGCGCTCTAGTTACACAGGCTTAGCCTACCGGTGGGTCTGTACCGGATCCTGGAAAGTTACTTCCAAAACCGCGTACTGATATACGAGACCGATGCCGGTCAGAAAAGGGTTCCGATTACCGCCGGAGTCCCGCAGGGCTCGATCCTAGGCCCGGTGCTATGGAACCTCATGTATGACGGGGTTCTGAGACTGAAGTTCCCTCCTGGGGTCAAGATCGTCGGCTTTGCCGACGACGTAACCTTGGAGGTCTACGGGGAGTCAATTCCTGAGGTAGAACTAACCGCAGAACACGCGATTAGCACGGTGGAGGAATGGATGAGCGCGAGAGGCCTGGAGCTCGCTCATCATAAGACGGAGGTAGTTATCGTCAACAACCGCAAGTCGGCACAACATGCAGTTATACATGTGGGAGAAGTCGCGATCACTTCACAGCGAATTCTGAAGTCTCTCGGAGTCTGTATAGACGACAAGCTGACCTTCGGCAGCCATGTCGACTATACGTGCAAGAGAGCGTCGACTGCTGTTGCGGCACTATCGAGAATGATGTCCAACAGCTCAAAGGTGTGCGCCAGTAGACGTAGGTTACTGGCAGGCGTTGCCGTATCTATCCTCAGGTACGGCGGCCCGTCATGGTCAAGAGCACTGAGGGTAACCAGTTACCTACAGAAACTGGAGAGCACCTACCGCGTGATGTGCCTCAGAGTGATATCTGCCTACCGCACGGTATCACACGATGCATCCTGCGTGATAGCGAGCATGATGCCAGTCGGGCTGGTCATTCGGGAAGATGAGGAGTGCTTTGAGCTACGTGGAAATAGGGGAGCCCGCGAGCGCACCAGGGTGACCTCGGTCGCCAGATGGCAGCGTGAGTGGGACAACTCCTCGAAAGGTAGGTGGACCCACCGGCTGATACCTAGCATATCGAGCTGGGTGGGAAGACCCCATGGGGAAGTTCACTTCCACCTGACACAATTCCTGTCAGGCCATGGCTGTTTCCGTCAGTACCTCCACAGGTTCGGACACGCGGAGGTCCCAGTCTGCCCGGACTGCCCAGGTGTAGATGAAACTGCCGAACACATACTGTTCGTATGTCATCGGTTCGACGTCGAAAGAAGAGCAATGCTTGACGTCTGTGGCTGGGACACAACCCCGGATACCCTTATTCAGCGGATGTGTCAAACGGTGGAGAAGTGGAACGCAGTCTCGGCTGCTACCATCCAGATTGCCAGTAGGCTACAGGTAATCTGGCGAACCGAGCAACAGACGGCGGGCACGGCTAACTAGTGATTGGTTAGCTGGAGCGAAAAAGGCCAAGCGCAAAATAAGAAAGTGAATGGTCTGTTCATGCCGAGGTAGGTTGGCGCAGCGAATGGCAACCGCGTAAGGGGTAAACCCAGCCACCCCGAAGCAAGACAGAAGAGTGAGTGTATAGGCGTATAAGTGGACTGCCTCATGCCAAGACGGGAGGGTCGTAGCGTAGTATGTTGGAACTAAGCTATCGATGCCTCATGGCGTGGCAGAGGAGTGAAAGGGTGAGCATCCAAGTCAGTCTCACATTGCATGTTAAGGGTGAGCATAAAAGTCAGCCTCACAGGTTGGTAGAGGCTAGCAAAAAAGTCAGCCTAGCAAGGAATGAAAAAGGTGAGCACAAAAGTCAGCCTCGCATGGTATGTCAGAAGTGGGGCCTAAGAAAAATGTCCCACATGGGATGCCAGAGGGAGTGACAAAGGTACAATAGAGTGGCACGATTGAGAGTGAATCAGGTGATAGGGTGAGCACCCAAGTCAGCCTCACATGGATGGGTAGGGCGAGCGCAAAAATAAGCCTAGCAAGGAATGAGTAAGGTGAGCACACAAGTCAGCCTCGCATGGAACGTAAAAGGTGAGCACAAAAGTCAGCCTCATGTGGGAGTGTTTGAGAGTGAATCAAAGTGTAATTGAGAGAGCACCCAAGTAAGCCTCATACAGGATGTATGATCGCGTGAGTGAGAGTGAATGAGTACATTCAGTACAGCCATCCCCCCAGAAGTAATACCGAGAGGTAGTTCCTGGGAGGAATGATGGCGGAGCCCAATGGAGTTTAGTCGGTATTAATGGCTGGTCACCATTCGAGTCCGACACGCCCCCAGTGCACCCCGTGTGGTAGATTGGACCCTACCGTTAGCACGTGTACTGGGCTAGGACATAAAGGTCTTCTCCATTGTAAAAAAAAAAAAAAAACGTACACACACATACACACACATACACACACATACAGACTTTTGCCGATCTCGACGAACTGAATCGAATGGGATATGACACTAGGCCCTCCGGGCCGGGATTAGGTTGACGTTTTTCAGAGTGATTGCATAACCTTTCTATATGAGAAAGGCAAAAATGTGCCAAAATCCAAAAAAGTGAATAGTCGTCAAATTTGTTTTCGAGTTTGCATCAAAGCTCGACGTTTCATGCACCTTGAAGACATTTAGCATCAAAAATAAAAATTCTATTTTTAATTTTTCCTATAGTTTATATGAGAAATTTCTGTGT
The DNA here is from genome assembly GCF_030247195.1 of Topomyia yanbarensis. Classification (NCBI taxonomy): domain Eukaryota; kingdom Metazoa; phylum Arthropoda; class Insecta; order Diptera; family Culicidae; genus Topomyia; species Topomyia yanbarensis. Next base: position 193,287,377 of record NC_080672.1, on the reverse strand, counting down.
GGCCGCACTCTTAAACCCGTAATTCCGGAACCAGAATTCCGATCGAACCAAAATTCAATAGCAGCCGATGGGAAGGTTGCACCTTTCATTTGAGACTAAGTTTAGGCAAATCGGTCCAGCCATCTCTGAGAAAAATGAGTGACATTATTTGACACATACGCACATACATACACACACACATACATACACACACATACACACACATACACACACATACATACACACATACAGACTTTTTCCGATCTCGACGAACTGAGTCGAATGGGATATGACATTCGGCTCTCCGGGCCAGGATTAGGTTGACGTTTTTCAGAGTGATTGCATAACCTTCTATATGAGAAAGGCAAAAATGTGCCAAAATCCAAAAAAGTGAAAAGTTGTCAAATTTTTTTTCCAGTTTGCATCAAAGCTCGACGTTTCATGCCCCTTGAACACATTTAGCATCAAAAATAAAAATTCTATTTTTAATTTTTCCTATAGTTTATATGAGAAATTTCTGTGTGACCGCACTCTTAAACCCGTAATTCCGGAACCAGAATTCCGATCGATCCAAAATTCAATAGCAGCCGATGGGAAGGTTGCACCTTTCATTTGAGACTAAGTTTGGGCAAATCGGTCCAGCCATCTCTGAGAAAAATGAGTGAAATTATTTGACACATACGCACATACATACACACACATACACACACATACACACACATACACACATATACATACACACATACAGACTTTTTTCGATCTCGACGAACTGAGTCGAATGGGATATGACACACGGCCCTCCGGGCCGGGATTAGGTAGACGTTTTTCAGAGTGATTGCATAACCTTTCTATATGAGAAAGGCAAAAATGTGCCAAAATCCAAAAAAGTGAATAGCCGTCAAATTTTTTTCGAGTTTGCATCAAAGATCGACGTTTCATGCAACTTGAAGACATTTAGCATCAAAAATAAAAATTCTTTTTTAATTTTTCCTATAGTTTATATGAGAAATTTCTGTGTGGCCGCACTCTTAAACCCGTAAATCCGGAACCAGAATTCCGATCGATCCAAAATTCAATAGCAGCCGATAGGAAGGTTGCACCTTTCATTTGAGACTAAGTTTGGGCAAATCGGTCCAGCCATCTCTGAGAAAAATGAGTGAAATTATTTGACACATACGCACATACATACACACACATTCACACACACATACACACATACACACACATACACACACATATACACACATACATACACACATACACACACATACAGACTTTTCCGATCTCGACGAACTGAGTCGAATGGGATATGACACTCGGCCCTCCGGGCCGGGATTAGGTTGACGTTTTTCAGAGTGATTGCATAACCTTTCTATATGAGAAAGGCAAAAATGTGCCAAAATCCAAAAAAGTGAATAGTCGTCAAATTTTTTTTCGAGTTTGCGTCAAAGCTCGACGTTTCATGCACCTTGAAGACATTTAGCATCAAAAATAAAAATTCTATTTTTAATTTTTCCTATAGTTTATATGAGAAATTTCTGTGTGGCCGCACTCCTAAACCCGTAATTCCGGAACCAGAATTCCGATCGATCCAAAATTCAATAGCAGCCGATGGGAAGGTTGCACCTTTCATTTGAGTCTAAGTTTGGGCAAATCGGTCCAGCCATCTCTGAGAAAAATGAGTGACATTATTTGACACATACGCACATACATACACACACATACACACACACATACACGCACATACACACACATACACACATACACACACATACAGACTTTTTCCGATCTCGACGAACTGAGTCGAATGGAATATGACACTCGGCCCTCCGGGCCAGGATTAGGTTGACGTTTTTCAGAGTGATTGCATAACCTTTCTATATGAGAAAGGCAAAAATGTGCCAAAATCCAAAAAAGTGAATAGTCGTCAAATTTTTTTTCGAGTTTGCATCAAAGCTCGACGTTTCATGCACCTTGAAGACATTTAGCATCAAAAAAAAAATTCTATTTCTAATTTTTCCTATAGTTTATATGAGAAATTTCTGTGTGGCCGCACTCTTAAACCCGTAATTCCGGAACCAGAATTCCGATCGATCCAAAATTCAATAGCAGCCGATGAGAAGGTTGCACCTTTCATTTGCGACTTAGTTTGGGCAAATCGGTCCAGCCATCTCTGAGAAAAATGAGTGACATTATTTGACACATACGCACATAAATACACACACATACACACACATACAGACTTTTGCCGATCTCGACGAACTGAATCGAATGGGATATGACACTCGGCCCTCCAGGCCGGGATTAGGTTGACGTTTTTCAGAGTGATTGCATAACCTTTCTATATGAGAAAGGCAAAAATGTGCCAAAATCCAAAAAAGTGAATAGTCGTCAAATTTTTTTTCGAGTTTGCATCAAAGCTCGACGTTGCATGCACCTTGAAGACATTTAGCATCAAAAATAAAAATTCTATTTTTAATTTTTCCTATAGTTTATATGAGAAATTTCTGAAATTGTGGCCGCACTCTTAAACCCGTAATTCCGGAACCAGAATTCCGATCGAACCAAAATTCAATAGCAGCCGATGGGAAGGTTGCACCTTTCATTTGAGACTAAGTTTGGGCAAATCGGTCCAGCACACATACACACACATACACATACATACACACACATACACACACATACACACACATACACACACACATACATACATACACACATACACACACATACAGACTTTTTCCGATCTCGACGAACTGAGTCGAATGGGATATGACACTCGGCCCTCCGGGCCGGGATTAGGTTGCCATTTTTCAGAGTGATTGCCAATCCTTTCTATATGAGAAAGGCAAAAATGTGCCAAAATCCAAAAAAGTGAATAGTCGTCAATTTTTTTTTTTCGAGTTTGCATCAAAGCTCGACGTTTCATGCACCTTGAAGACATTTAGCATCAAAAATAAAAATTCTATTTTTAATTTTTCCTGTAGTTTATATGAGAAATTTCTGTGTGGCCGCACTCTTAAACCCGTAATTCCGGAACCAGAATTCCGATCGATCCAAAATTCAATAGCAGCCGATGGGAAGGTTGCACCTTTCATTTGAGACTAAGTTTGGGCAAATAAGTCCAGCCATCTCTGAGAAAAATGAGTGACATTATTTGACACATACGCACATGCACACACACATACACACACATACACACACATACACACATACAGACTTTTTCCGATTTCGACGAACTGAGTCGAATGGGATGTGACACTCGGCCCTCCGGGCCGGGATTAGGTTGACGTTTTTCAGAGTGATTGCATAACCTTTCTATATGAAAAAAGCAAAAATGTGCCAAAATCCAAAAAAGTGAATAGTCGTCAAATTTTTTTTCGAGTTTGCATCAAAGCTCGACGTTTCATACACCTTGAAGACATTTAGCATCAAAAATAAAAACCTGTTTTAATCCACCTAGCGGTGCAATTGTGCCTTTCTCATTTCTCTAAACTATGGCACGGAGGCTTTTTATGTTCAACATAATTGTGGAAATGTCCATTACATTCTTAGTACACTTTGCACTTATACACAATGGCATGCCAGCCACGAACTTGATGAGCTACGTGTCGACGGTGAAACACTTGAAACAAAAAAATATCATACTCCATTAGCCTAATCAGCATTAGATCAATGTTATCTGCTTGCTAACTCATTTTGTCATGCGGGGCTGGGTATGTGAAGAGGGTGAAAGTCCCATGAACGAACGACTCCCCAGCTTAAATTGGTATGCTTTGTGATACAGTGGTGGTTTAAAGATGATGGGGTTGAAAGGGAGGGGTATGAGGGCTGGATGGGGTGGTGGTCTGAGGGGTGATTTAAGGAGATTTTTAAAGGAGGGGCGCGAACAGTAGAGGGGGGGGTGTAACCCCTTTCCGTAAACCATCAACTACGCCCCTGTTAAAACCCTAGAACCCTAAACGAGTCGAAAAAAAAATTTGGCCGGGATTAGGTTGACGTTTTTCAGAGTGATTGCATAACCTTTCTATATGAGAAAGGCAAAAATGTGCCAAAATCCAAAAAAGTGAATCGTAGTCAATTTTTTTTTTTCGAGTTTGCATCAAATCTCGACGTTTCATGCACCTTGAACACATTTAGCATCAAAAATAAAAATTCTTTTTTTAATTTTTCCTATAGTTTATATGAGAAATTTCTGTGTGGCCGCACTCTGAAACCCGTAATTCCGGAACCAGAATTCCGATCGATCCAAAATTCAATAGCAGCCGATGGGAAGGTTGCACCTTTCATTTGAGACTAAGTTTGGGCAAATCGGTCCAGCCATCTCTGAGAAAAATGAGTGACATTATTTGACACATACGCACATAAATACACACACATACACACACATACAGACTTTTGCCGATCTCGACGAACTGAATCGAATGGGATATGACACTCGGCCCTCCAGGCCGGGATTAGGTTGACGTTTTTCAGAGTGATTGCATAACCTTTCTATATGAGAAAGGCAAAAATGTGCCAAAATCCAAAAAAGTGAATAGTCGTCAAATTTTTTTTCGAGTTTGCATCAAAGCTCGACGTTGCATGCACCTTGAAGACATTTAGCATCAAAAATAAAAATTCTATTTTTAATTTTTCCTATAGTTTATATGAGAAATTTCTGAAATTGTGGCCGCACTCTTAAACCCGTAATTCCGGAACCAGAATTCCGATCGAACCAAAATTCAATAGCAGCCGATGGGAAGGTTGCACCTTTCATTTGAGACTAAGTTTGGGCAAATCGGTCCAGCACACATACACACACATACACACACATACACATACATGCACACACATACACACACATACACACACATACACACACACATACATACATACACACATACACACACATACAGACTTTTTCCGATCTCGACGAACTGAGTCGAATGGGATATGACACTCGGCCCTCCGGGCCGGGATTAGGTTGCCATTTTTCAGAGTGATTGCCAATCCTTTCTATATGAGAAAGGCAAAAATGTGCCAAAATCCAAAAAAGTGAATAGTCGTCAATTTTTTTTTTCGATTTTGCATCAAAGCTCGACGTTTCATGCACCTTGAAGACATTTAGCATCAAAAATAAAAATTCTATTTTTAATTTTTCCTGTAGTTTATATGAGAAATTTCTGTGTGGCCGCACTCTTAAACCCGTAATTCCGGAACCAGAATTCCGATCGATCCAAAATTCAATAGCAGCCGATGGGAAGGTTGCACCTTTCATTTGAGACTAAGTTTGGGCAAATAAGTCCAGCCATCTCTGAGAAAAATGAGTGACATTATTTGACACATACGCACATACACACACATACACACACATACACACACATACACACATACAGACTTTTTCCGATCTCGACGAACTGAGTCGAATGGGATATGACACTCGGCCCTCCGGGCCGGGATTAGGTTGACGTTTTTCAGAGTGATTGCATAACCTTTCTATATGAAAAAAGCAAAAATGTGCCAAAATCCAAAAAAGTGAATAGTCGTCAAATTTTTTTTCGAGTTTGCATCAAAGCTCGACGTTTCATACACCTTGAAGACATTTAGCATCAAAAATAAAAAATCTATTTTTAATTTTTCCTATAGTTTATATGAGAAATTTCTGTGTGGCCGCACTCTTAAACCCGTAATTCCGGAACCAGAATTCCGATCGATCCAAAATTCAATAGCAGCCGATGGGAAGGTTGCATCTTTCATTTGAGACTAAGATTGGGCAAATCGGTCCAGCCATCTCTGGGAAAAATGAGTGACATTATTTGACACATACGCACATACATACACACACACATACACACACATACACACATACAGACTTTTTCCGATCTCGACGAACTGAGTCGAATGGGATATGACACTCGGCCCTCCGGGCCGGGATTAGGTTGACGTTTTTCAGAGTGATTGCATAACCTTTCTATATGAAAAACCTGTTTTAATCCACCTAGCGGTGCAATTGTGCCTTTCTCATTTCTCTAAACTATGGCACGGAGGCTTTTTATGTTCAACATAATTGTGGAAATGTCCATTACATTCTTAGTACACTTTGCACTTATACACAATGGCATGCCAGCCACGAACTTGATGAGCTACGTGTCGACGGTGAAACACTTGAAACAAAAAAATATCATACTCCATTAGCCTAATCAGCATTAGATCAATGTTATCTGCTTGCTAACTCATTTTGTCATGCGGGGCTGGGTATGTGAAGAGGGTGAAAGTCCCATGAACGAACGACTCCCCAGCTTAAATTGGTATGCTTTGTGATACAGTGGTGGTTTAAAGATGATGGGGTTGAAAGGGAGTGGTATGAGGGCTGGATGGGGTGGTGGTCTGAGGGGTGATTTAAGGAGATTTTTAAAGGAGGGGCGCGAACAGTAGAGGGGGGGGGGGTGTAACCCCTTTCCGTAAACCATCAACTACGCCCCTGTTAAAACCTTAGAACCCTAAACGAGTCGAAAAAAAAATTTGGCCGGGATTAGGTTGACGGTTTTCAGAGTGATTGCATAACCTTTCTATATGAGAAAGGCAAAAATGTGCCAAAATCCAAAAAAGTGAATCGTAGTCAAATTTTTTTTTCGAGTTTGCATCAAATCTCGACGTTTCATGCACCTTGAACACATTTAGCATCAAAAATAAAAATTCTTTTTTTAATTTTTCCTATAGTTTATATGAGAAATTTCTGTGTGGCCGCACTCTGAAACCCGTAATTCCGGAACCAGAATTCCGATCGATCCAAAATTCAATAGCAGCCGATGGGAAGGTTGCACCTTTCATTTGAGACTAAGTTTGGGCAAATCGGTCCAGCCATCTCTGAGAAAAATGAGTGACATTATTTGACACATACGCACATAAATACACACACATACACACACATACAGACTTTTGCCGATCTCGACGAACTGAATCGAATGGGATATGACACTCGGCCCTCCAGGCCGGGATTAGGTTGACGTTTTTCAGAGTGATTGCATAACCTTTCTATATGAGAAAGGCAAAAATGTGCCAAAATCCAAAAAAGTGAATAGTCGTCAAATTTTTTTTCGAGTTTGCATCAAAGCTCGACGTTGCATGCACCTTGAAGACATTTAGCATCAAAAATAAAAATTCTATTTTTAATTTTTCCTATAGTTTATATGAGAAATTTCTGAAATTGTGGCCGCACTCTTAAACCCGTAATTCCGGAACCAGAATTCCGATCGAACCAAAATTCAATAGCAGCCGATGGGAAGGTTGCACCTTTCATTTGAGACTAAGTTTGGGCAAATCGGTCCAGCACACATACACACACATACACATACATACACACATACATACACATACATACATACACACATACACACACATACAGACTTTTTCCGATCTCGACGAACTGAGTCGAATGGGATATGACACTCGGCCCTCCGGGCCGGGATTAGGTTTCCATTTTTCAGAGTGATTGCCAATCCTTTCTATATGAGAAAGGCAAAAATGTGCCAAAATCCAAAAAAGTGAATAGTCGTCAATTTTTTTTTTCGAGTTTGCATCAAAGCTCGACGTTTCATGCACCTTGAAGACATTTAGCATCAAAAATAAAAATTCTATTTTTAATTTTTCCTGTAGTTTATATGAGAAATTTCTGTGTGGCCGCACTCTTAAACCCGTAATTCCGGAACCAGAGTTCCGATCGATCCAAAATTCAATAGCAGCCGATGGGAAGGTTGCACCTTTCATTTGAGACTAAGTTTGGGCAAATAAGTCCAGCCATCTCTGAGAAAAATCAGTGACATTAGTTGACACATACGCACATACACACACACATACACACACATACACACAAACATACACACATTCAGACTTTTTCCGATTTCGGCGAACTGAGTCGAATGGGATATGACACTCGGCCCTCCGGGCCGGGATTAGGTTGACGTTTTTCAGAGTGATTGCATAACCTTTCTATATGAAAAACCTGTTTTAATCCACCTAGCGGTGCAATTGTGCCTTTCTCATTTCTCTAAACTATGGCACGGAGGCTTTTTATGTTCAACATAATTGTGGAAATGTCCATTACATTCTTAGTACACTTTGCACTTATACACAATGGCATGCCAGCCACGAACTTGAGTTGACGGTGAAACACTTGAAATAAAAAAATATAATACTCCATTAGCCTAATCAGCATTAGATCAATGTTATCTGCTTGCTAACTCATTTTGTCATGCGGGGGTGGGTATGTGAGGAGGGCGAAAGTCCCATGAACGAACGACGCCCGAGCTTAAATTGGTATGCTTTGTGATATAGTGGTGGTTTAAAGATGATGGGGTTGAAAGGGAGGGGTATGAGGGCTGGATGGGGTGGTGGTCTGAGGGGTGATTTAAGGAGATTTTTAAAGGAGGGAAGTCAACAGTAGAGGGGGGGGGGGGTAACCCCTCTCCGTAAACAATCAACTACGCCCCTGTTAAAATCCAGAAACCTTATGAGAGTCGAAAAAAAATTTTGGCCGGGATTAGGTTGACGTTTTTCAGAGTGATTGCATAACCTTTCTATATGAGAAAGGCAAAAATGTGCCAAAATCCAAAAAAGTGAATCGTGGTCAATTTTTTTTTCGAGTTTGCATCAAATCTCGACGTTTCATGCACCTTGAACACATTTAACATCAAAAATAAAAATACTATTTTTAATTTTTCCTATAGTTTATATGAGAAATTTCTGTGTGGCCGCACTCTGAAACCCGTAATTCCGGAACCAGTATTCCGATCGATCCAAAATTCAATAGCAGCCGATGGGAAGGTTGCACCTTTCATTTGAGACTAAGTTTGGGCAAATCGGTCCAGCCATCTCTGAGAAAAATGAGTGACATTATTTGACACATACGCACATACATACACACACACACACATACACACACACATACACACACATACACACACATACACACACACACATACACACACACATACATACATACACACACACATACAGACTTTTTCCGATCTCGACGAACTGAGTCGAATGGGATATGACACTCGGCCCTCCGGGCCGGGATTAGGTTGACGTTTTTCAGAGTGATTGCATAACCTTTCTATATGAGAAAGGCAAAAATCTATTTTTAATTTTTCCTATAGTTTATATGAGAAATTTCTGTGTGGCCGCACTCTTAAACCCGTAATTCCGGAACCAGAATTCCGATCGATCCAAAATTCAATAGCAGCCGATGGGAAGGTTGCATCTTTCATTTGAGACTAAGATTGGGCAAATCGGTCCAGCCATCTCTGGGAAAAATGAGTGACATTATTTGACACATACGCACATACATACACACACATACACACACATACACACACATACATACACACATACAGACTTTTTCCGATCTCGACGAACTGAGTCGAATGGGATATGACACTCGGCCCTCCGGGCCGGGATTAGGTTGACGTTTTTCAGAGTGATTGCATAACCTTTCTATATGAAAAACCTGTTTTAATCCACCTAGCGGTGCAATTGTGCCTTTCTCATTTCTCTAAACTATGGCACGGAGGCTTTTTATGTTCAACATAATTGTGGAAATGTCCATTACATTCTTAGTACACTTTGCACTTATACACAATGGCATGCCAGCCACGAACTTGATGAGCTACGTGTCGACGGTGAAACACTTGAAACAAAAAAATATCATACTCCATTAGCCTAATCAGCATTAGATCAATGTTATCTGCTTGCTAACTCATTTTGTCATGCGGGGCTGGGTATGTGAAGAGGGTGAAAGTCCCATGAACGAACGACTCCCCAGCTTAAATTGGTATGCTTTGTGATACAGTGGTGGTTTAAAGATGATGGGGTTGAAAGGGAGGGGTATGAGGGCTGGATGGGGTGGTGGTCTGAGGGGTGATTTAAGGAGATTTTTAAAGGAGGGGCGCGAACAGTAGAGGGGGGGGGGGGTGTAACCCCTTTCCGTAAACCATCAACTACGCCCCTGTTAAAACCCTAGAACCCTAAACGAGTCGAAAAAAAAATTTGGCCGGGATTAGGTTGACGTTTTTCAGAGTGATTGCATAACCTTTCTATATGAGAAAGGCAAAAATGTGCCAAAATCCAAAAAAGTGAATCGTAGTCAATTTTTTTTTTCGAGTTTGCATCAAATCTCGACGTTTCATGCACCTTGAACACATTTAGCATCAAAAATAAAAATTCTTTTTTTAATTTTTCCTATAGTTTATATGAGAAATTTCTGTGTGGCCGCACTCTGAAACCCGTAATTCCGGAACCAGAATTCCGATCGATCCAAAATTCAATAGCAGCCGATGGGAAGGTTGCACCTTTCATTTGAGACTAAGTTTGGGCAAATCGGTCCAGCCATCTCTGAGAAAAATGAGTGACATTATTTGACACATACGCACATAAATACACACACATACACACACATACAGACTTTTGCCGATCTCGACGAACTGAATCGAATGGGATATGACACTCGGCCCTCCAGGCCGGGATTAGGTTGACGTTTTTCAGAGTGATTGCATAACCTTTCTATATGAGAAAGGCAAAAATGTGCCAAAATCCAAAAAAGTGAATAGTCGTCAAATTTTTTTTCGAGTTTGCATCAAAGCTCGACGTTGCATGCACCTTGAAGACATTTAGCATCAAAAATAAAAATTCTATTTTTAATTTTTCCTATAGTTTATATGAGAAATTTCTGAAATTGTGGCCGCACTCTTAAACCCGTAATTCCGGAACCAGAATTCCGATCGAACCAAAATTCAATAGCAGCCGATGGGAAGGTTGCACCTTTCATTTGAGACTAAGTTTGGGCAAATCGGTCCAGCACACATACACACACATACACACACATACACATACATGCACACACATACACACACATACACACACATACACACACACATACATACATACACACATACACACACATACAGACTTTTTCCGATCTCGACGAACTGAGTCGAATGGGATATGACACTCGGCCCTCCGGGCCGGGATTAGGTTGCCATTTTTCAGAGTGATTGCCAATCCTTTCTATATGAGAAAGGCAAAAATGTGCCAAAATCCAAAAAAGTGAATAGTCGTCAATTTTTTTTTTCGAGTTTGCATCAAAGCTCGACGTTTCATGCACCTTGAAGACATTTAGCATCAAAAATAAAAATTCTATTTTTAATTTTTCCTGTAGTTTATATGAGAAATTTCTGTGTGGCCGCACTCTTAAACCCGTAATTCCGGAACCAGAATTCCGATCGATCCAAAATTCAATAGCAGCCGATGGGAAGGTTGCACCTTTCATTTGAGACTAAGTTTGGGCAAATAAGTCCAGCCATCTCTGAGAAAAATGAGTGACATTATTTGACACATACGCACATACACACACATACACACACATACACACACATACACACACATACACACACATACACACAAACATACACACATACAGACTTTTTCCGATTTCGACGAACTGAGTCGAATGGGATATGACACTCGGCCCTCCGGGCCGGGATTAGGTTGACGTTTTTCAGAGTGATTGCATAACCTTTCTATATGAAAAAAGCAAAAATGTGCCAAAATCCAAAAAAGTGAATAGTCGTCAAATTTTTTTTCGAGTTTGCATCAAAGCTCGACGTTTCATACACCTTGAAGACATTTAGCATCAAAAATAAAAAATCTATTTTTAATTTTTCCTATAGTTTATATGAGAAATTTCTGTGTGGCCGCACTCTTAAACCCGTAATTCCGGAACCAGAATTCCGATCGATCCAAAATTCAATAGCAGCCGATGGGAAGGTTGCATCTTTCATTTGAGACTAAGATTGGGCAAATCGGTCCAGCCATCTCTGGGAAAAATGAGTGACATTATTTGACACATACGCACATACATACACACACACATACACACACATACACACATACAGACTTTTTCCGATCTCGACGAACTGAGTCGAATGGGATATGACACTCGGCCCTCCGGGCCGGGATTAGGTTGACGTTTTTCAGAGTGATTGCATAACCTTTCTATATGAAAAACCTGTTTTAATCCACCTAGCGGTGCAATTGTGCCTTTCTCATTTCTCTAAACTATGGCACGGAGGCTTTTTATGTTCAACATAATTGTGGAAATGTCCATTACATTCTTAGTACACTTTGCACTTATACACAATGGCATGCCAGCCACGAACTTGATGAGCTACGTGTCGACGGTGAAACACTTGAAACAAAAAAATATCATACTCCATTAGCCTAATCAGCATTAGATCAATGTTATCTGCTTGCTAACTCATTTTGTCATGCGGGGCTGGGTATGTGAAGAGGGTGAAAGTCCCATGAACGAACGACTCCCCAGCTTAAATTGGTATGCTTTGTGATACAGTGGTGGTTTAAAGATGATGGGGTTGAAAGGGAGTGGTATGAGGGCTGGATGGGGTGGTGGTCTGAGGGGTGATTTAAGGAGATTTTTAAAGGAGGGGCGCGAACAGTAGAGGGGGGGGGGGGTGTAACCCCTTTCCGTAAACCATCAACTATGCCCCTGTTAAAACCTTAGAACCCTAAACGAGTCGAAAAAAAAATTTGGCCGGGATTAGGTTGACGTTTTTCAGAGTGATTGCATAACCTTTCTATATGAGAAAGGCAAAAATGTGCCAAAATCCAAAAAAGTGAATCGTAGTCAAATTTTTTTTTCGAGTTTGCATCAAATCTCGACGTTTCATGCACCTTGAACACATTTAGCATCAAAAATAAAAATTCTTTTTAATTTTTCCTATAGTTTATATGAGAAATTTCTGTGTGGCCGCACTCTGAAACCCGTAATTCCGGAACCAGAATTCCGATCGATCCAAAATTCAATAGCAGCCGATGGGAAGGTTGCACCTTTCATTTGAGACTAAGTTTGGGCAAATCGGTCCAGCCATCTCTGAGAAAAATGAGTGACATTATTTGACACATACGCACATAAATACACACACATACACACACATACAGACTTTTGCCGATCTCGACGAACTGAATCGAATGGGATATGACACTCGGCCCTCCAGGCCGGGATTAGGTTGACGTTTTTCAGAGTGATTGCATAACCTTTCTATATGAGAAAGGCAAAAATGTGCCAAAATCCAAAAAAGTGAATAGTCGTCAAATTTTTTTTCGAGTTTGCATCAAAGCTCGACGTTGCATGCACCTTGAAGACATTTAGCATCAAAAATAAAAATTCTATTTTTAATTTTTCCTATAGTTTATATGAGAAATTTCTGAAATTGTGGCCGCACTCTTAAACCCGTAATTCCGGAACCAGAATTCCGATCGAACCAAAATTCAATAGCAGCCGATGGGAAGGTTGCACCTTTCATTTGAGACTAAGTTTGGGCAAATCGGTCCAGCACACATACACACACATACACATACATACACACATACATACACATACATACATACACACATACACACACATACAGACTTTTTCCGATCTCGACGAACTGAGTCGAATGGGATATGACACTCGGCCCTCCGGGCCGGGATTAGGTTTCCATTTTTCAGAGTGATTGCCAATCCTTTCTATATGAGAAAGGCAAAAATGTGCCAAAATCCAAAAAAGTGAATAGTCGTCAATTTTTTTTTTCGAGTTTGCATCAAAGCTCGACGTTTCATGCACCTTGAAGACATTTAGCATCAAAAATAAAAATTCTATTTTTAATTTTTCCTGTAGTTTATATGAGAAATTTCTGTGTGGCCGCACTCTTAAACCCGTAATTCCGGAACCAGAGTTCCGATCGATCCAAAATTCAATAGCAGCCGATGGGAAGGTTGCACCTTTCATTTGAGACTAAGTTTGGGCAAATAAGTCCAGCCATCTCTGAGAAAAATCAGTGACATTAGTTGACACATACGCACATACACACACACATACACACACATACACACACATACACACAAACATACACACATTCAGACTTTTTCCGATTTCGACGAACTGAGTCGAATGGGATATGACACTCGGCCCTCCGGGCCGGGATTAGGTTGACGTTTTTCAGAGTGATTGCATAACCTTTCTATATGAAAAACCTGTTTTAATCCACCTAGCGGTGCAATTGTGCCTTTCTCATTTCTCTAAACTATGGCACGGAGGCTTTTTATGTTCAACATAATTGTGGAAATGTCCATTACATTCTTAGTACACTTTGCACTTATACACAATGGCATGCCAGCCACGAACTTGAGTTGACGGTGAAACACTTGAAATAAAAAAATATAATACTCCATTAGCCTAATCAGCATTAGATCAATGTTATCTGCTTGCTAACTCATTTTGTCATGCGGGGGTGGGTATGTGAGGAGGGCGAAAGTCCCATGAACGAACGACGCCCGAGCTTAAATTGGTATGCTTTGTGATATAGTGGTGGTTTAAAGATGATGGGGTTGAAAGGGAGGGGTATGAGGGCTGGATGGGGTGGTGGTCTGAGGGGTGATTTAAGGAGATTTTTAAAGGAGGGAAGTCAACAGTAGAGGGGGGGGGGTAACCCCTCTCCGTAAACAATCAACTACGCCCCTGTTAAAATCCAGAAACCTTATGAGAGTCGAAAAAAAATTTTGGCCGGGATTAGGTTGACGTTTTTCAGAGTGATTGCATAACCTTTCTATATGAGAAAGGCAAAAATGTGCCAAAATCCAAAAAAGTGAATCGTGGTCAATTTTTTTTTCGAGTTTGCATCAAATCTCGACGTTTCATGCACCTTGAACACATTTAACATCAAAAATAAAAATACTATTTTTAATTTTTCCTATAGTTTATATGAGAAATTTCTGTGTGGCCGCACTCTGAAACCCGTAATTCCGGAACCAGTATTCCGATCGATCCAAAATTCAATAGCAGCCGATGGGAAGGTTGCACCTTTCATTTGAGACTAAGTTTGGGCAAATCGGTCCAGCCATCTCTGAGAAAAATGAGTGACATTATTTGACACATACGCACATACATACACACACACACACATACACACACACATACACACACACACATACACACACACATACACACACATACACACACATACATACATACACACACACATACAGACTTTTTCCGATCTCGACGAACTGAGTCGAATGGGATATGACACTCGGCCCTCCGGGCCGGGATTAGGTTGACGTTTTTCAGAGTGATTGCATAACCTTTCTATATGAGAAAGGCAAAAATGTGCCAAAATCCAAAAAAGTGAATCGTGGTCAATTTTTTTTTCGAGTTTGCATCAAATCTCGACGTTTCATGCACCTTGAACACATTTAACATCAAAAATAAAAATACTATTTTTAATTTTTCCTATAGTTTATATGAGAAATTTCTGTGTGGCCGCACTCTGAAACCCGTAATTCCGGAACCAGTATTCCGATCGATCCAAAATTCAATAGCAGCCGATGGGAAGGTTGCACCTTTCATTTGAGACTAAGTTTGGGCAAATCGGTCCAGCCATCTCTGAGAAAAATGAGTGACATTATTTGACACATACGCACATACATACACACACACATATACACAAACACATACACACACATACACACACACATACACACACACATACACACACACACATACAGACTTTTTCCGATCTCGACGAACTGAGTCGAATGGGATATGACACTCGGCCCTCCGGGCCGGGATTAGGTTGACGTTTTTCAGAGTGATTGCATAACCTTTCTATATGAGAAAGGCAAAAATGTGCCAAAATCCAAAAAAGTGAATCGTGGTCAATTTTTTTTTCGAGTTTGCATCAAATCTCGACGTTTCATGCACCTTGAACACATTTAACATCAAAAATAAAAATACTATTTTTAATTTTTCCTATAGTTTATATGAGAAATTTCTGTGTGGCCGCACTCTGAAACCCGTAATTCCGGAACCAGTATTCCGATCGATCCAAAATTCAATAGCAGCCGATGGGAAGGTTGCACCTTTCATTTGAGACTAAGTTTGGGCAAATCGGTCCAGCCATCTCTGAGAAAAATGAGTGACATTATTTGACACATACGCACATACATACACACACACATACACACACATACACACACATACACACACATACACACACACATACACACACACATACATACATACACACACACATACAGACTTTTTCCGATCTCGACGAACTGAGTCGAATGGGATATGACACTCGGCCCTCCGGGCCGGGATTAGGTTGACGTTTTTCAGAGTGATTGCATAACCTTTCTATATGAGAAAGGCAAAAATGTGCCAAAATCCAAAAAAGTGAATCGTGGTCAATTTTTTTTTCGAGTTTGCATCAAATCTCGACGTTTCATGCACCTTGAACACATTTAACATCAAAAATAAAAATACTATTTTTAATTTTTCCTATAGTTTATATGAGAAATTTCTGTGTGGCCGTACTCTGAAACCCGTAATTCCGGAACCAGTATTCCGATCGATCCAAAATTCAATAGCAGCCGATGGGAAGGTTGCACCTTTCATTTGAGACTAAGTTTGGGCAAATCGGTCCAGCCATCTCTGAGAAAAATGAGTGACATTATTTGACACATACGCACATACATACACACACACACATACACACACACATACACACACACATACACACACACATACACACACACATACATACATACACACACACATACAGACTTTTTCCGATCTCGACGAACTGAGTCGAATGGGATATGACACTCGGCCCTCCGGGCCGGGATTAGGTTGACGTTTTTCAGAGTGATTGCATAACCTTTCTATATGAGAAAGGCAAAAATGTGCCAAAATCCAAAAAAGTGAATCGTGGTCAATTTTTTTTCGAGTTTGCATCAAATCTCGACGTTTCATGCACCTTGAACACATTTAACATCAAAAATAAAAATACTATTTTTAATTTTTCCTATAGTTTATATGAGAAATTTCTGTGTGGCCGCACTCTGAAACCCGTAATTCCGGAACCAGTATTCCGATCGATCCAAAATTCAATAGCAGCCGATGGGAAGGTTGCACCTTTCATTTGAGACTAAGTTTGGGCAAATCGGTCCAGCCATCTCTGAGAAAAATGAGTGACATTATTTGACACATACGCACATACATACACACACACACATACACACACACATACACACACACATACACACACACATACACACACACATACATACATACACACACACATACAGACTTTTTCCGATCTCGACGAACTGAGTCGAATGGGATATGACACTCGGCCCTCCGGGCCGGGATTAGGTTGACGTTTTTCAGAGTGATTGCATAACCTTTCTATATGAGAAAGGCAAAAAGCAAAGATGTGCCAAAATCCAAAAAAGTGAATAGTCGTCAAATTTTTTTTCGAGTTTGCATCAAAGCTCGACGTTTCATACACCTTGAAGACATTTAGCATCAAAAATAAAAAATCTATTTTTAATTTTTCCTATAGTTTATATGAGAAATTTCTGTGTGGCCGCACTCTTAAACCCGTAATTCCGGAACCAGAATTCCGATCGATCCAAAATTGAATAGCAGCCGATGGCAAGGTTGCACCTTTCATTTGAGACTAAGTTTGGGCAAATCGGTCCAGCCATCTCTGAGAAAAATGAGTGACATTATTTGACACATACGCACATACATACACACACACACATACAGACTTTTCCGATCTCGACGAACTGAGTCGAATGGGATATGACACTCGACCCTCCGGGCCGGGATTAGGTTCACGTTTTTCAGAGTGATTGCATAACCTTTCTATATTCGAAAGGCAAAAATGTGCCAAAATTCCGGAACCAGAATTCCGATCGATCCAAAATTCAATAGCAGCCGATGGGAAGGTTGCACCTTTCATTTGAGACTAAGTTTGGGCAAATAAGTCCAGCCATCTCTGAGAAAAATGAGTGACATTATTTGACACATACGCACATACATACACACATACACACACATACACACACAAACATACACACATACAGACTTTTTCCGATTTCGACGAACTGAGTCGAATGGGATATGACACTCGGCCCTCCGGGCCGGGATTAGGTTGACGTTTTTCAGAAGGATTGCATAACCTTTCTATATGAGAAAGGCAAAAATGTGCCAAAATCCAAAAAAGTGAACAGTCGTCAATTTTTTTTTGGACTTTGCATCAAAGCTCGACGTTTCATGCACCTTGAAGACATTTAGCATCGAAAATAAAAATTCTATTTTCAATTTTTCCTATAGTTTATATGAGAAATATCTGTGTGACCGCACTCTTTAACCCGTAATTCCGGAACCAGAATTCCGATCGATCCAAAATTGAATAGCAGCCGATGGGAAGGTTGCACCTTTCATTTGCGACTAACTTTGGGCAAATCGGTCCAGCCATCTCTGAGAAAAATGAGTGACATTATTTGACACATACGCACATACATACACACACATACACACACATACAGACTTTTTCCGATCTCGACGAACTGAGTCGAATGGGATATGACACTCGGCCCTCCGGGTCGGGATTAGGTTGACGTTTTTCAGAGTGATTGCATAACCTTTTTATATGAGAAAGTCAAAAATGTGCCAAAATCCAAAAAAGTGAATAGTCGTCAATTTTTTTTTCGAGTTTGCATCAAAGCTCGACGTTTCATGCACCTTGAAGACATTTAGCATCAAAAATAAAAATTCTATTTTTAATTTTTCCTATAGTTTACATGAGAAATTTCTGTGTGGCCGCACTCTTAAACCCGTAATTCCGGAACCAGAATTCCGATCGATCCAAAATTCAATAGCAGCCGATGGGAAGGTTGCACCTTTCATTTGAGACTAAGTTTGGGCAAATCGGTCCAGCCATCTC